>NW_023276808.1:4319652-4334435 GCF_003668045.3 Cricetulus griseus
ATTCCAAATTCGTATGCAGGGTGCAGGGGTATGGCCTTGCCCACCTTTGAGAGAGACAAGGGGAGAAGGCAGAGAGGAAGGCAAGACAGAAGGCAAGGGACAGGCAGCTCACAGTTGGCTGTAACTCCAATCCTAGGCAATCTAATCTTGTCTTCTGGACTCTGTGGGTACCAGGCAAGAGCTTGGTCAAAAGCATGCATGCCGGCTGAAAGCCACATCTATCAAATTTTGTAATTTTTAAAAAAAGGAGAAAGGTGTGGGGCTGTGATTGTGCACACATTTACCCCCAACACTCAGGAGGCAGAGGCAGGGGGATAATTCTGAGTTTGAGGCCAGCCTTGTATACAGAGCAAGTTTGAGGACATCCAGGGCTGTTACACAGGGAAACCTTGATGGTTAATTGTTGCAGGAACCCATTTCAGGTAGAATATCCCTGGGCCAGCAGGGCTGGGTTGTATAAAATCAAGTAGGAGAGCAAGCCACAGGGAACCAACCAGTAAGCAGAAAATTTCTGTGTTTTTTTATTGTTTCAGGCTTCTGTCTTGGTTTCCCTCAGTGAAGAGCTATATAACCTGTAGGGTAAAATAAACTCTTGCTTCCTGAAGTTGCCTTTGGTTATGCTGTTTATCACAGTAACAGAAAGCCAAGTAGAACAGAGGGTACACTATGGTCATTGGTATTTGTTATGAGATCTGAAAGATTATATACATATATATATATATGTGTGTGTGTGTGTGTGTGTGTGTGTGTGTGTGTGTGTGTGTGTGTCTGTGTGATGTATGTGTATGTATGTGTATATACAGCATTCTGCAGGCATGTTTGCTTCCAGGCCAGAAGAGTGCACAAGATCTCATCATAAATGTTTGTGAGCCACCATGTGGTTGCTGGGAATTGAACTCAGGACCTCTGGAAAAGCAGCCAGTGCTCTGAACCACTGAGCCATCTCTCCAGCACTTCCCCTGGAAACTAAATGTACAACAGAACATAAGAGCTGTTCCAGTGGTGTTAGTGATGTGTGTGTAAAGACCCTGTGGCAGGAAAACTTTACAGCAAGATTCTGTAGATAGAGCTGCTGAGGAAATTGGAGGGCCCACGGCCTCAATGGACAGAGAAGTCAGGGGAAGCATGCTGAATCAGGAACTGCACTCACCGGAGGGTCTGCAGTTTGCAGTCTGGGTGCCTGAGACCCTCACACAGGAGAATCACCCCAGGATCACCAAGGTCATTCAGGCCCGGTTCCACCTCAGTCAGGGTCTGGTTCAGGCTGAGGCTGGAGGCCAGATCTTCACAGGCAGCCTGGCTGAGGTGGCAGATTTTCAGCCTGTGTAAAAGCCAGCCTGTAAGCATAATGGGGGGATTTCCTGGGGACATGGAATATATCCACTGCCCCTGTCTTCAGAGTTCAGTGTTCTCAGGATGCTGTGTGGTACACACCTGTGACATCCACCAGCACATGGTAGACAGAGGCAGAAGGATGTTCCATTAGACTTGCCTGGGTGTATAGTGAGGCTCTGGATCAAAAAGCCAAGGGCTGTAGGTGTAGTTCAGTAGTAGTGCTCTTGCCTGTTGTGTGTAAGGTCCTGGGTTTGATTCCCAGCACCCTCTCACCCCCAAAAGAAAGCAAGTAGAACACAAAAGCAACAAACTGTTCAATGCCTGGTGATGGTGGTGCACACCTTTGATCCCAGCACTCAGGACACAGAGGCAAGCAGATCTCTGTGCATACTAGGACATCCTGTGATAAAGAGTGAATTCCAGAATATCCAGGTCTACACAGAGAAACCCTATCTAAAAAACAAACAAATGGACAAACAAAAACCACCTGTCCAAGATGCCAATATGGTATTACATGTACTTGATTACATAAATATATACAGGATTTCCAAATTGCACTTAAAAATTATTTTGTGACCTGGAGTTGGTGGCGCATGCCTTTAATACCAGCACTTGGAAGGCAAATGCAGGAAGATCTCTGTGAGTTCGAGGCCAGCCTGGTCTCCAGAGTGAATGCCAGTATAGGCTCCAAAGCAAGAAACCCTGTCTCAAAAACCAAAAACAAAAAATTATTTTGTGTACGGTGGGCATGCTGGCACTATCCTTTAATCCTGGCACTCAGGAGGCAGAGGCAGGCGGATCTCTGTGAGTTGGAGGACAGCCTGGTCTACATATCAAATTCCAGGTTAGTTAGAGTTATACAATGAGACCCTGTCTCAAAAATATTTTTGGGCTATACCTGTGCACATGCACAGCAGCAAGTGCTCCTCAGCACGGAGCCATCCCTCCAGCCCCTGTGGGTCTTTTCTAATTAATGCAGGAGCCCATTGTGGGCATTGTTCCAGGACAGCTTGCAAGAGTCTCTCCTTTCACAGTGTGGGCCCTGGGCACTAAACTCAGATTGTCATGTGCCTTTACCTGAGGAACCATCTCACCAGCCCCTACATGTACTTTCTAGTAAGACTTTTAATTCTCTAAAACAAACAAGACTGGAATATGTCTCAAGCCTTTAGTCCTAGCAATTGTGGTTATAATTGTGATGATCATGTTCTTCCTATCTTAGTAATGAATGGTTGAACTTCCTCAGGGGGTTGAACTTTGTCACCAGCCTTGATAGTCAGTGCCTTCATCTGCTGTGTCGCCACATTTTTGGCTACTGCAATCAAATCATTCTCTCTCTCTCTCTCTCTCTCTCTCTCTCTCTCTCTCTGTCTCTCTCTCTCCCTCTTTCTTTCTTCGAGACAGGGTTTCTCTGTGGCTTTGGAGGCTGTCCTGGAACTCGCTTGGTAGACCAGGCTGACCTTGAACTCGCAGAGATCAGCCAGCCTCTGCCTCCCGAGTGCTGGGATTAAAGGCATGCAACACGAATGCCAGGCCTCTTTCTTCTAATTTTTAAAATTATTATTTTATTAGGTTGGAGAGATGGTTCAGCTATTAAGAGCACGGGCACCTCTTGCAGAGGACCCAGGGTTCAATTCCCAATACTCACATGGCAGCTCACAGCTGTTGTAGGATATTTGTTGGAGATGCGTTACATTCTTTTATGTTACATTTGTTTAACTCTGTGAAGCTGTGTTAGTTTGCCTGCACAACACACTTGACTTGTCTAATAAAGACCTGAACTGTCAATAGCTAGGCAGGAGAGAGGGATAGACAGAGAAAACAAATAGAAGAGAGGGAGGAGAAAAGATTGCTTTGCAGACTTAGGGTAAGGAGCCAGATCAGGTTGTTACACCTTTATCCCGTCAACAAATAGAGTGGCTTCAAAATAATAGTTATGATTGGACCATTTTTCTTTCTGCTACCCAGAGTGATTTTGAAAATAACTACCCATCCAATAATCTGGATTCCCTTTTTAAGATACATCCTTTGATTTTCCCAAAGATTATAGTCTCTCAGTGTATTTCCAAGGATTGAATGGTTTTCACAGATGGTTCTTCAAAAGGGACAGCGGTAGTTGTATCTTATCCAATCATTAAGACAGCCATAAAATTGCTGCAGCTTCTGCCCAAATGGCTGAACTTTTAGCCTTGGCCATGGCTATACAACTCTTCCTCAGGGAAGCATTAACATCTATACTGATAGTCAATATATAGTTCAAATTGTACAACCCTTGGAGATGCCTGCCTTGATGCCACTATCTCCAGAGTACAAGAGAGTTTGTTACAGATACAGGGTCTGCTATGGCAACCGAGTGAACCTGTATTTGTGGGACATCTTAGGGCCCATACCCATTTGCCAAGACCTCTCTGTGAAAGAAATTACACGGCCAACAGGTACACTCAAATCATTGCAGTTTCACAAGAGCTCACTAGAGCACAATCCTTACATAAGCACTTTTATCTCAGCACAGGGTCCTCACGATTTCATAATGGGATAACCAAGGAACAAGTTTTTATATAGTTAAAATCTTTGTGTGGAATTTCTTCCAGTGCCTCAACTGGCAGTTAATCCCCAAAGACTCTTGCCCAATCACCCGTGGCTGATGGTTGTAACGTATGTGCCATCCTTTGGTAAATTGCAATTTGTCCATGTTTCTGTAGATACTTTTTTCCAGAATAATATTTGTCTCTGCCAATTCTGGTGAAAATGTAAAAGATGTTAAAAAAGCCATTGTCTACAGGCTTTTGGTTACATGGTGGTCCCAAAACAAATTAAGACTGATACTGGCCCTGCTTATATCAGCAGAGGTTTCAATCAGTTTTGTCAAGATTTTGAGATTACTCCCAAAACTGGTATTCCTTACAGGACAGGCTATTGTGGAACATGCCCACCACACTTTAAAAGCCTATTTAGTTAAAGTAAAGAAGGGGAACCTTGAGGGTCACCTTGGCTCCCATAACTCTATCACTTATTTTCTATCTTAAATTTTTTAATTGTGAATGATTCTGGTAACTCCGCTAGAGAACATTATTGGTGGTCCACTGCACAGAAAAGACATTTGGTTAATTGGATAGACCTTCCCTCAGGCCTTTGGAAAGGGCCAGATCCAGTTTTGGTGTGGGCCCGGCGGTCTGTTTGTGCTTTCCCACAGGATGGCGAGGCCCCAATTTGGGTTCCTGGGCATTGTGTGTGCCTGGTTCCTGCCTGACATGCTTCTGCCATTTAATGACTCATTGGGTGTTTGGACCCAGTCCCCACAGGGTCTCTAAGAGTTGTTTTCCAGCATAACCACAGGTACCTCCTGTTTTTCTGATCTTCCCCAATAGGATCCTGATGTGAACCCTTTGACCTGGGATTTTTGTAAGTTTGTATACAAGGCTGCTCCACAATAAAAGTGAGGGACATTCTCTCAGAAAGTGAACCAGGCATCTTGTGGTTCATCCAACTTTCCAGGCATTTGCCCAATAATTGGCTTTAGTGGTAGCCAAGGGAGGCCACAAGTGGAGTTTCCACTGAGATCGGTAAAGAAAGGGGACCCTGAGAGATCACACTTAGAATGCTGGCAAGCAAGTAAGGAATTGTGAGGGTCGATTGCAAAAAGTACTAGAAAATAGACACCTCAAATCCTAAGAGAGTTGGATTGGTATAGAGATCACCGTCAATCACACAGAAAAAGTTTAATGAGACAAGGTACTGGTAAGATTTCATATTAACTTTGGATTAAGCAATAATGCTAAGAAAATTATTAAAGAAATCCAAGAAATTTGCCTCTGAGGAATCCCTCCTCCATGAACTACCCACCAGCAGCCAGGTGACCCAGCAGCCTGTGCCCTTGTCCACTGGAGCTCTGGTCATACGAAACTAATGTTGAGTGCACAGGCTGGCTGGAGAAATCAGTTCCTCAGAAAAAGTTGCGGCACTATGCTTGGAAGAAATGCTGGTTCATCCTGCGGAGTGGAGAGATGTGTGGTGACCCAGATGTTCTAGAATATTATAAGAACGAACAATGCAAGAAACCCCTGGGGATCATCAACCTAAACTTCTGTATGCAGTTGGATGTAGCCCTGACCTTCAACAAACAAGAGCTCCAAAAGAGGTTCATGTTTGATACCATTATCAATGAGCACACCTTTTACCTGGTGGCTGAGACAGAGGCTGACAGGAATAGGTGGGTCCAGAGCATCTGTCAGATCTGCGGCTTCAGTCAAACTAAAGAGAGCACTGACACCCTGAGAAACCTTTCTTTAGTCAGTCATAATCTCTGCTCTTCTCCAGCTGAATTCAGCAGCTCCAGTCAGCCCCTGCCCCGAGCAGGGTCTGCGACAGACAGTGAGGATGTGTACACCTTCAAGGCACCCAGAAACACCCTGTGTAAGGAATTTGGAGACCTCCCAATGGACTTATCTCCCCCACCGCACCCCAAGACACCTTGCAGGGGTAGCCCTCAACAAAGACCTCCAATCATTGACTACAAGTATCCAACACGAGGTGAAGAAACTGCCTGCTTGTCTGCTAAATCACTAGAAAAGTCTATCGTGGGTCAATCAGACAGTGCCAGCTCTGATTTCAATTATATGCCCATAAACCCAGGTTCTGACATCCCCATGAGCAAAATGCCCCATCACTTTACCAGCCGAGGAAGTGAGATCCTCAAGCTTGGCAGAAAAGCAAAGTCAGTATCCCTTGACCTGAGTAACCACACTGTCATCAATGAGCTCCCTTTCAATTCATTTGTCACCAAGTCTTGGTCCACATTCAACCACACCTTTAACCCAATGTCCTCCCAGTACTGCCGTTCCGTCTCCAATACAGACTCTGGAGACAGTGAGGAGAACTGTGTCCCTATGCAGAACCCAATGTCTTCATCTCCCGTACCCAGTGACACTAACAACCCAGCTCCAAAAAAGAGTACTGGCAATGCCAATTACATAGCCCTGCACTTCCAGGTGCTCTCCCCAAGACCTCACCACAAGCCATCCACTTCATTGTCACACCAGATGAGAAAGGAGAATATGTCCAAATAGATAAAGAATAGACCCAATCCCTGCAAAAGGCCATACAGGAATGGACAAAGATGTGACAGTCCTGAAGATTCTCCAAAGATGCCAAGCTATGGTAAGGATGGCCATCCCCCGACATCTCCTCTCCTTTGTGAGTTTTGTTCCAAAGATGTATGAACGTTCTGTATGTATGGTGTGGTCACACATGTGTGTATGAAGTGTGATTGTAAATGTGTGACTGTTAACAAAAGAATGCTATTGTGTTGTCTTTAAATCATTTAATTACTAGGGAAGGAGCAACAGTTGTTAAAGTACAGGTTACATGGGAAAAAATTCTGCTTTTATTCCATGGAGGGTGCAGAGCTGTGGATTCTTTCCATACTGGTATGGTTTCATGGGACAGGACCCCATGAAGCAGTGGCCCAGGTGATCCTTATATTTGTTTTCATTTAAATTTGGTCAGTTAGAAATGGTAGTTTTCACAGTCTATCACTTTTTAAAGCAAAAAAGAGGAATATGATATAGAAATGATACTGTGTATTGGAATGGATCCCCATTTGTTGATACTTTGTATTGGAATGGATCTTCATTTGTTGATATTAGTTAGGTTTTCTAGATATATAGATATTCTTCAAACCATTCAAAGACATAAGGAATGCATGGCTTTAAATGGCTTAGAGTTTTTCTTGACAGTGAGACACAATTTCTCCTGGCAGAGCAGTGACATCTGAGAGGAAGATGGGCATCGAAGAAATAAAGTTTGCCTTTGATGTGGCAAACTAGCCATTTGGGCAAGAAGCTGCTCTTGCCTGAATTGTTTGACTGTTGCTTTATAAACTGGACATGCAGTGCCCACAGGAAAGTGACTGCTGAAACAAGATGAACAACCATGAAAGGTTCCTGCTTCTTGGAAGGGTCTGCCAGACATTCTACAGGACACAGAAAAAAGGTGATGGATAATCTGCCAATGTAGGTGGAGGGTTTAGAATTTCCTGCTTTGCTGAGAAGTCTGTCAGGTACATTGTGACCTGTAGGCTAAAAATGGATGCCCCAACATTACCAAGAAACTCTGGGTGACTGTCTAAGAAGCAAGATGTGTCTGTCAGTTCTAGAGTTTATATATTATCCTTTTATGGTGTTTGATGTAGTTGAAGATAGATAGTTATAGTAACACACTAAGATAGAATGGTTAAAATCTTATAGTTCTTACTTGATAACTGTTTTGTTATATATAAAGAAGGGGGAGATGTTGGGACCCAGACACCACAGGGTATCTGAGTTGTTTTCCAGCATAACCACGGGGACCCCCTCTTTATCTGACCTCACCCTACTAACATCAACATCCTGTTGTGAACCCTTTCACCTGGGGTTTTTGTAAGTTTGTATTTTAGGCTGCTCCACAATAAAGGTGAAAGTCATTCTCTCAGAAAGTGGACCACGCATCTTGTCATTCATCCAAATCTCCAGGCTTTCATCTGATAATCAGACTTAGTGGTGTCCAAGGGCAGCCACAGAGCAGCATGCACAAACAGACTCAGCCATCTGCTGGCATAGACGATGGTTCCACAGCAAGGGTTAACACTGTCATCCTAACATTTCACAGATTTTCAGGTTTAAAAATAAAGGGAAATTATTTTTATATTATATGCACATGCTTAACTGTCCTCTCTCTTCCCATGTGTATATAGGAAATGCTCATACATATGATTAAATAATGGTCAAATTTTTTTTCAAAGCAACTGTTTCAGAAAAGAAAGTGCAAGTATGTATGTGTACATGGACATATATATGTAATGCAAATTTGACTTCTAATGAACACAAGAGGTAGCTTTAAATATGGAAAGCACTTAACAGATCATTCCACCCAGGTTCTTTATTTCACAGAAAAAAAACAAACAAACAAAACACATTGCCCCTCCCCACAGAAGCTGAGTACTCCTATCAGATCTGTCTGTACAATAATGGTATGTGGACACATATAAATTGCACCATAAGGCTCTTCTTAAGTCCAGTCACACAGGTACATTCTTCTCCCCTTGAGTCCGGGCCAGCACCCCCTCTCCCCAGGCTCCTGCAAAGCACTGACCAGCGATGCTATTTTCCAGAGGTTTGTGTGATTGCAGGAGGGGTACCCTGAAATCTGACTCACTCTCACTCACCACTGCGCCTTTAGCAACAGGCAGTAGTCATTTAACTGTGCAGAGCAGATATTTAACTGGGCATTGAATGAATGATAATCACTGTTATGAACAATTGAAAAAATTCATACTTCATTAATGTCATTTTCCCATCGTTTTGGAAATGTGGGTAACAATCTGTGCTGTCTGTAGGGTACAGCCTTGTACCTGGGGTGCTTCTGAATAGCTGAATAGAGACTTCACATTCCCTCTGTGTGGTGTCTCTTTCTCTCTTTGGTTCTGAGTTTGAAGCAGGGTCCTTAGAATTGCTGAGATCATATTCTGCTCACTCAGCCACCCCCAGCCCTAAACAGAACTAACAATTATTCTGTATCTGATGATAAGGGCTTCACACTTTGCCTGTGGCAGCGTGCCCTGTCCTTCAAGGCACAGCCATGTTGGGCTTTGTGGATTCCCTGACACACACATCATCACCTGGTGTCTGGAGTATTGAAGTTCATGGGAGCTTTCCCATAAGACAGTAGACCAAGGGACATGAATAATCTCTATAGAAAGTGAGGATCCCATTAATATCATAATTTAAAATAACAATTTCCCCCAGCAATAACAATTATTTAAAACCAATAAAGACTTCATCGTTTTCTGGAATATATAAGCAGGATGACAAACGCTGTCCACACAGCAGCTGGTAGGGAGCAGCACCTACAACCTTAGAGGTGAGGGCCACAGCTGTGGGCAGAGGACTGGCAAAGACTGGTGTCACCCCAGAGGCATGGGAAGCGAAGCAGAGAGCCTTCTTCTCTTCTCAGCCACTACCTAGGCTTTTGCTTTATTTCAGATTCTGGGGGTCTCTTGCATCTCTTGACTTGTTGCCCCACCCTCCAGTTTCTAAGTCAACAGCCTAGCTCCTTTCTACCTTGCTTCTTTCTCTCGTCTCTGCTTCTGTTATCACATGTCCTATTATGACACTGTTTTCTTCTCTTCTCTTTGAAGACCCCTGAGGCTGCATGGGACACATCTGGATGCACTCTCCATCTTAAGATCTATGACTTAGTCACTCATGCAGGTCTCTTTTTGCCAGTAAGGAGCCGAAGATTAGAGTACTGATGAGCTGGAGATTCCCAGAACCACCACATCATAATTTAGCAAGAAAAACATAACAAAAGGAGCCAGCAAGCTTTCTATGTGTAAAACTAAGCCAGCTGGAGCTGGAAGGATGGCTCAGTGCTTAAGAGCATGCATACTGCTCTTTCAAGAACTGGAGTTCAGGTCCCAGAACTCAGATCAGATGGCTCACAAATGTCATTGTCCAGCTCCAGGGGTATCTGATGTCTCTGGCCCCTTCTGGCATCTATAATTACACCCCCAAACCCTCTGCCCCCCCACAGATAAATAAATCTTTAAAAGTAGGTCATATTCTGAGCTTGGTGTCACACAGTCTAATGCCAGCATTTGGGAGGCAGAGGGAGGCAGATCTTGGACAGTGTAATCTACATAGAGAGTTCCAGGTCAGCCATGGTGCTGGGAAGCCGCTGTCTGCAAACGGCCCTTTTCAAGCTCTTCCCTGCTGCCTAGCATCTCTGATTGCACTTTCACTCTGTGATAAAACTTCCTCCCAATTCCTTACTTTGTCTCTGAATTCTTTTCTTGGAAGAAACCTAAATTACAAAGCATAGATCTTAATCTCAAACGCTCTGTTTTCTCACTCTCCAGCTTTTAAAACAAGCAACAGCTTCACTGTAGAGAGGTGCATAACCTGTGAAGAACTTCCTGTTAGCCTACAGTATTATTCAAAAGCCAAGAAAATAGGGCTGGGGGGCTGGTTCAGTTAGGAAAGTGCTTGTTGCACAGCTTGAGGACAGGAGTTCAATTCCCTGGCACCCATATAAGAAGTTAGGTACTACAGTGCTTGACTGCAGTCCCAGCCTTGAGGAGATGAGATAGGATGATCTCTGGGACTCAGTAACCTAGTGGTCAGGTGAAATCAATAATCAATGAGTTCCAGGTTGTGTGAGAAATCCTGCCTTTGATCAAATAGTCAAGAAGTGATCGAGAAAAACATGTAGTGTCAACCTCTACCTACACACACACACATTCACGAATATACACACCAACACATGCACACATAAATAAATGCAATGAACAAAGATAACTGGATGTGTTAGTCATGTTCATCAGCAAGTGTTCCAAGTCATGGCACTAAAGAGACCACATTCACCAGCAACAGAAACACACAGTTTCCTCTCTTTCTGCACCAGTCTAAAGTACAGGATGCCTCTATTCCCAAACACAAACAGGAGGGACCAAAATCAAGAATCTTCCAAGAACTTTGGATTGTCCCTTCCTACAGAGCAAGCCAGTGATAAAAATGCCTAGTCCCTTTCAGAGTTAAATATCATGGATGACCCATAAATAAAGCAAATCATGTTTTTTTAGAAACTAAGAACCTATGAAACTACTATTTTAAAAGCTCAAACACAAAGCTTTATTATTTTATTTTATTACGCATTTTGCATTTTTGACAAAGTAAGTGGAATTAGAATGAGTACCCACAGCATTGTGGGGGAAGAAAAATCAAAGTATTATAGTGTAGTTACATTATCTGGAGTGATATGGACATCAAATTTAATAGTCATGTTGTTCACACTGTTTGAAATATATTTAATTTGGGATACATAGAACACTGTCAACCATTTACAAAGTGGTTAGGCTTTGAATGTAAACTGTTCCCCACAGACTCACATATCTAATGACTTGTCCTCAGCTTGTGGCACTGTTTTCAGAAGCTATGGAATTGTTAGGAGGTGGGGACCTAACTGGAGGAAATCAGTCTCTGGGGATGGGGTCTTAAGATTTACAGCCCTGCTCTTTGTCAAGTTTATATAAATGCAGCCAAGTTCCCATCACTGCAGGCCAAGCTGCTTCTGCCACCACCACACTTTCCCTCAAAGCATGAGCCAATGCAATGCAATCCTTCCCACTGTAAGCGCTTCTTGTCAGGTTCTTGTTCGTGACGATAGGAAAATAGCGAATGTGGACTATTGGCACTGAGAAGCTCAGCTGTTTCGATGATATGCTGACCGTGTGGTTCTCAGACTTTTGGAACTGGCTTATGGGAGGAATACGGAGCAGTTGAGGTGTTGTCTAAAGAAGTTCTAGAATGCTGTGAGTGGCACTGAACAGCCTAAGAGTGGGTCTGTGAAAAAGGAGCCAGCCTATGGAAATACGGATAGTAAGCAGGCCGCTCACAAGGCTCCGGAGTGAACTTGAGACAGTCACTGTTACCTTCCAGCCATATCTCACTGGTGTGCTGGGAATTCTAGTGAGGCTGAATCAACAGCAACAGGCTAATTTGTTTAGCAGAGTAAATTTCCAGACAGCATAGCATGACATTGGGACATGCTGTCAAAGGGGATAGTGGGAGACACGAATCCCACATCCCCTTGCACCTCAGCCACGAGGTGGGCAGTTAGTTCATTTCTGCCCCATGCTCCTGTAATAACATGCTGCCCTCT
Organism: Cricetulus griseus; assembly: GCF_003668045.3. NCBI lineage: Eukaryota > Metazoa > Chordata > Mammalia > Rodentia > Cricetidae > Cricetulus > Cricetulus griseus. The sequence goes on from NW_023276808.1 coordinate 4,331,683, forward strand.
GTCCCTCACAGAGTCGGGTCTGCCCTGTCAAGTCACAAATCACAATCTCCACACTGCGAGCTAAGAAAAGACTGTTTCTCTTTACACACTAGCCATCTTAATCATTTATTCCAGCAAAGGATAACCAGAGTCATGGAAAGAGTAGGAAGTATCTCCTGTGTTGTTGAGAGGAAGAGAAACAATGTGAGCAAGCCCCAGGCTTGATGCCTACAGCAGAGACCCGGGCATTTGTGGCCTGCCAGGGTCCTTTAGTCCCGAAGACAGGATATTAATCAGAGCTAATAATTTACAGAGAAGCTCTAAGCGCTTTGTTCAGTTAATCTCTCGATGACCCAGTCAGCTTAGCTTTACGGCCTCCATTTCACAGACGAGGGAACATGTGCAAGAAACATAGGGAAACGTGTGCAGGCCTGATGCTTCAGTTCTGTCAAACTCGGGAGATGGTAAGGCCAGGGCTCTCCACTTCTAATCATCCTGGCTTTGAGCCTCAAAAAACAGCGCACCTATTCTTTGTCATTTTCTTGAGCTTCATTTGTTTTCTCGTTCTCTAGACAAATAGTTGCTTTGATTTTTCTAATTCCTTTAACAAAACATTCCGGAATGACTTGCTCATTGACCTCCTACAGTAGATGAGAACAGTTTTTTTCATTAAGATTTTACTAGAATTCCATATACCTGCTCTTAAGTACAAAAGGCCTTTTTACACACCACACTGCATACCCCAGGGTCTCCGTCTAGTAGGTCTCAATGGATGGGATGATCTTTGTGTTTTATTTAGTACATCTTCAAGACAGTCATAGTGTAATACCCAGCTCACTAACTGCCCAACAAAGGAACTCAAGAATAGCAAAGGCAGCTTTCCACCAAGAAAGGAGAGAACTTGACCTGAGCTCTTTATTTTTAGACACTCTCCAGTTATATGACATTCTTAATGGTAACATTATTGATTCCCATTTGTCATTTTCAAGGGTGTGTGTGTGTGTGTGTGTGTGTGTGTGTGTGTGTGCACATGCATGCGGAGGCCCAAGGTTGATGTCAGGAATATGTTTTGATGGTTGTTTTTACCTTATTCTTTGAGGCAGGGTCTCTCAATCAAATCTAGAGCTCATGGATATGGCTAGTCCCCACAGTCAAAATGCTCAGGGGAATCCTGTCTACCTTCTCAGGCTGGAATTGCAGGCAGGCTGCCATACCCACCCACACTTACATGGGTTGTAGGATGTAAACTCTGATAATCACACTCATCCTGGGCCTCTTCCCAGTCCAGTTTTCATAATTAAAAACAACAACAACAAAAAAACTATCTTACTGGTCCTGGACACAGGCACACTGAACGATCTCGGCCAATGGAAAACACAGACTACAGATGGTTCAAGAAAGGTGGCTCCTGAATTTGTGACGCATTTCTAGGGTATTTATAACTTTAGCTGATGATCCCGGCTCAAATGTGTGATGCTGCCATCTCCTCTCAGTCAATGAGCACAGAGAGGTCCACAGAAGCCAAGTGGTCTAGCAAGTAGCAAGGATGGACAGGAAACTGTAACAGTGAAGGTCTCCAGCCCCAAGCTTCCTCTGCTTGCCATTGATTGATGTTTTTGGAGGCAACAATAACAAGCAGAAATTTGGGTCACTGTTTCTGGGGATACATTGTGTAGTTTCAGTGGGTGGCGAACAAAAAATCTTTTCTTTTAAAGTGGATTTCAAATTGGCGGGGGCAGTAGACCCTTAAATTTTGGGGTTGTGCACCTAGTCCAGGAGAGAATGTGAGGTGAAACAGTGGTATTTGTGTGGCTAGAAAACAAAATGACCTCAAATTGTTTCTTTTTCAAAAAAAAATTTTTTTAAATTCCCTTGGTGGGAAAGGGGGGATCATGCCATCCCAGTAAAACTGCCCAAAGTAACTTTATCATGTGCATTCAGTTTTTGGTCTGCCCTGGCTACATTCCGCTATGGGTACCCTTCAGATTGGGAAACTATGCTTCCAATTGAGTAAGGGCATCCGTCAGTTACTACACTGTGGAAGCCCCTTGAATAAAAAGCTCACACACTTCTGGGCTGCTGAGAGGCTCAGTGGGTAATGGGTTTGCTGCCAAGCTGGGGACCTGTTTGATGTTTGAAACTCACATCAGGGAGAGGGACCAGCTCCATTAGCTACACTATAACCTATACAGTTGCACCATGGTACATGCCCTCCCTCATTGCTTTCCCTTAGTCTTCTCCAGCCTTATGTTTCCTTTCTCCTGACTTTAGATCAGTCTGCTCTTTTAGCAAGCCGGGTTCCATGTCCCCACTTTACCAACTGAGTTTTGTATTTGACGAGATCACTGAAAAAAAAGACTACATCTTACTGATCCCAAATTTTAACAAGCAAAGAACAAAAATGACACATTTTTAATCAAAGGAAGCAATAGTGACAGGTTTATTTAATATTTTCCAGTAGAGAAACCCACTAGTGTTTTAATATAGGTACACAATGTATAAGACCAGAAGAGAATAGAAAAAATTAACAAAAGAAAACAAAACCAAACAGTGAAAAAACAAAATAAAAATGTTTGAAATGGATTCCAATAGGGAACTTCGTTAAACCTGTAAATAATGAACACAGTTACTAGGTTTGGCAAACAACTCATTTGGAAATTAAAGCCTGTGTCTGTATTGTAAACTCCATAAAAACTGCTCATTGAATTTAAGCATTTCATATACCTGGCACTGAAACAGAAACCAGTTGATTTGCAAATAAAAGGAATTATTCA
>NW_023276808.1:4337290-4384931 GCF_003668045.3 Cricetulus griseus
GCTAGCAAGCAGGCAGCTAGTGTGGCTTTGAGCCCTGAAGGTGACCCTGGAAAGGCTTAGTAGAAAACGCTAGTGTGACTGTCTGAGGAAACACCATGTGGCATTTCTACAGACACACAGGGCTAAGACTCCAGTACCAGGTCTACCCACTGCGGCAGAAATCCATTTTGTCTAGTGATATACAGAGATATATTTAAGAACAAAATTATAAAGAAAACTTTTTAAGAAGAAAAAAACCCCTTTCCCTGATACCAAAATTGATGACTTTTAATTTTAGAAAATTAAGACAATATATGAAATATAAAGATGTGGAAAATATTGACATTCTTTCAGTGACAGAGGAAAATGATTGTTAATTAACAGTCTGCAGTACTGTGTCCCCTTTGGCAATCATTAAAGCCTCTGTTGTAAACTCTCACATTTCTGTATGACTGTGCTGCTGTAACTGTTTAACCAGGCTCCCTCAGCAGACCAGTGTTGACATTAATTATCTATTATTGCAGTCATGACAAATGTCACTGGATGGTTTTTAGTAATATCTGTTTGCCAAATGACTTTCCAGAATGCTTGTGTTACATCAGCACTGTGAGTGCTATGATCAGCTGACCCACACCAGCACTGACACTGAGCTTACACAAAAGGAAAGTGTTCACAGCTGCAAAGGGAAATGCTTTAATTTGAACATGGGGGCTGGGCATACCCTTGGTTTAGTGGCCACTTGGGTATCTCCTGTGAACTCACTGCATTGACATCTCACCTATTACCCCACTGGGGTTGTAGGCCCTTAATCATCTTTTTTTTTATGAGTTGTGCATTTAAAGCTAGATAGAAATAATATATTGTGTATTTTCCTGTTGCTCATTTGTCATTCAATTTTATTCATTTTATATTTGTGTAAACATGTGTAGATAGATACATAGACAGACATATGAATAGATTTAGGTATATGTTTCCATCTAGAGAACTTTAAAACCCTTTAGTTGCAGAGGCTTTGCCTTTTCCAGAGGTACTCAACAATACAACTATTTACATGATGTGCACTCTGCAGTAGGTGTCAGTGTAAGGGCGCCTGAAATGTGACATGCCTAAGTTACATGATACCCTACATTGTTTTACATAAGGGAACTGAGTATCCTTTGATTTTAGTCCTCAGGACCCCAGAACAAACCCGCCATGGACAGCTGTATCCTGAGAGGCACCAACATTTTCAGAAACTTTTCTTCACTTTGTGTCATGTGAGATGCACCAGGCGGAGCTCATCACAGATTTGGAGGCAGCCAGTTTGACTCAGTGAGGATAGACATCTGCAGCAATGATCTGGACACTAGATGTGCTTATTGCTTCTTTGTATCTTTGCCTTCTCAGCAGACAAGGTAGAAACTACATTCATATTCAGAGTGTATATAGATAGGCTCCCGTACAGACACAAGAGCACAAGAGCATATAAACACACGTCATGTCATTAAATGATGATTCTACACTGACACTTCCAAGGAATGCCACACCCCTTCTTGATTGCCTGTTCCTTAGTCCACAGGGAAAGCTAAGCTCTGAGCACTACCCACACATCTGGTCATTGACTTAATCATATAATAAATACTTATAAATGCTATAGAACTGCTTTAATCCACCACTATTAAATAGTTAAATCCCCTAAGAAAGATATTGGGATGTTGAGATGGTTCAGTGGGTAGAGTGCTTGCCACCAAGCCTGATGACTTGCATGCTCAGCATCCAGAGGGGTGGTTCCGCATTAACCTTCAGGCCACGCCCCTCCTCAGGGTCAAGGCGGAGATTCAGGCGTCGCCCCTGGTGATTGGATGATGAGGCTCAGACCCAGGGCCTCCCGCTTCGCTCAGCCCTCCATGCCACAGAGACACTGAGCTCTGTAGGATGCAAGCACTCTCCAGGGAGCATGTCAGCCCCGCCCCTCAGCCCCGCGTGTAAGCCCCGCCCTTACTCTCTGCTCGGCCCCGCCCTTCTCTGTGCTCAGCCCCGCCTCCAGCGTATCGGCCCCGCCCCCGCCTGCTCTCGCTCTCGCCTCGGCCCCGCCCCTGCTCTCTGCTCGCCCCCCGCCTCCGGCCTCTCGGCCCGCCCCTGCTCTCTGCTCGGCCCCGCCTCCGGCCTCTCGGCCCCGCCCCTGCTCTCTGCTCGGCCCCGCCTCCGGCCTCTCGGCCCCGCCCCTGCTCTCTGCTCGGCCCCGCCTCCGGCCTCTCGGCCCCGCCCCTGCTCTCTGCTCGGCCCCGCCTCCGGCCTCTCGGCCCCGCCTCCGCTCCCGGGCGCTCGCTCAGCTGCTGGGCATCCGCGCTTCTCGGCCATGGAGACCCCTGGGAGTCTGGACAAGAAAGTCAAGCTGAGCGACACCGCGCAGAACGGGGGGAGTGGAGGCCGCGGGCGGGAGCGCGAGGAGCGGGGGCGGCTGTGGGAAGCGCGGGCTGCCCGTGCATCCTGCGGGAGCCGGGGGCGGGGACCCAGGCGGCGGCGGCCCCCGAGGCGAGCCCCGGGCGGGCGGGCGGGCGGGAGCTGTCTCCTAGGCTGCAGAGGCCGAGGGCTGCGGTGGAGACGGAGGAGGCGCCTCGGCAGGGGCCTGGTTTTCTTGGCTCTGCCCGGGGACTTGGCCGAGTTTGGGGCGGTGTCCACGTCTTTCCATTTCTGATTGCAGTGTGCTGAGAGCAGACCCAGCAGTGTGGCCATTCGTGACTCGGGACTGCTCAGAACTGAGGGTCTCTGTGTCTCAGAGTTTTAAACCGGAATGCCTGACACAGACAGACTTTTGAAGACTCGATTCCCGGTGACAGTTAGGTGGGGAGAGATGATTGGTTTCTAACACTGAGCAGCGAGTGCCAGTTGGCCTTGTTGGCCAAGTACTGTACCCTCAGAAGGTTCTTTCCTCTGTCGTCACTCATTGGTTGCAGAAGCTGAGATGGTAAGAGCGCAGGCGAAAACCTTCCAACTTTGGAGGCTGCAAAGGCCTTGGTTTTAGGTTTAGATAGATTTTTTTATTCCACAGCTAACAGGATCATGAAGTTTAAATTCAGTCTTGCAGATCATTGCTTGCCCTTGGCAAGTCAGGGGGAAGAAAAAAGCTGTTTCAGGCAGATGTTCTTTAGAAGTCATTAATTTGCCTTGTCTGCCATCAGGATCAAGAATTCTTACTGTCTCTTTTCATTCTTTTCCTTAATTTCTTAGAAGGTGAAGGAGGGGGGAGGGCAGAGATAAAGGGAGATCAGGATATTGGAAGGAGACATGGACTTCTGGCCTGGGCTCTAGTCTCAGCCTTGCCATTTGTAAGGTGGACGATCTTAACAGAAGTCACTCTACTTTGAATCTCAGATGACTGAGGGTGTAACAGTGTGCCCTTTGCAGGATTGTTTTTATGAGTAGAGAAGATAAAGAACTTGAAAGGGTGGTGAAACATTTCAACAGAATTTTATGGGTAGAGAAGAAAGTTGATTAAATTGGAGTATTTAAAAATAATTTCAGTGGGGCATCTGGCAGTGGGTCAGTATTTATCCCTAGTATACGAATGGACTTTGGGAGTCCATTCCACATAGAGGCATACGCTCTGAGCCTAGACCCTGTTCCAAACTATATGACAGACCTCGAAGATTCCACATGGAAGACCTCACCATCCCTGGGGAGCAGAAAGTGGGTGGGGTAGGGGGACAGGGGAGGAGGGGAGGAAGAGGGAACTAGGATTGACATGTAAAACAAGATTGTTTCTAAATAAAAAAAAAAGAAAAAAATGATTTCAGTAAAAAAGTATTGTTACAAAGACATGACAGTTTTAGTGACTTTGTAACTTATAATTCAATGGGTTCTTAGGTAGCTCTCTCTCGCTGTCTGTGTCTGTGTCTCTGTGTGTGTGTGTGTGTGTGTGTGTGTGTGTGTGTGCCTTTCCCTCTGTGTATATCTTTCTGTGTACACCTATTTGTTCTGTCTCTTCCTATGCTTCTCTTTAATAAAAAGATCATGGGTTAGTTTCTGCTTGCACTTGGCTGAGATTCTGATTTAATGAGGTAAAAACATGGGTCAGAAGACTTCTGCACTGTGCCTTACACTACATGAGATTCACAATTCTGTCCTTGTAATCCTCACAAAATTACTGCTGACATCTGGGAAAGGAGTATATCCATCCTCAAAATGTTTTTTTTTTTTTCATTTTTGTCATCAAACATTGCTCATTGTATATGGGATATCACTAAATTAGGAAGGTTTTTCTCTGTCTACACAGAAAGGTATATCAATTTTGTCTGGTGGTTAATATTGATTTTCAAGATGATAAGATCTAGTTCAGTCAAGGGACACTTCTTCAGGCAAAATTGTGAGGGCTTATCTACATCTTATTTTTCTCACTGTATATTTATGAGACATGAGCTTGTACATTTAGTTCATTGAGTTGAGAAGACTCTTCTTCCTTCTAGAAGTGATAGCAACATTCCAGTCCATGGTATTGGTACTGGATTATAGAGTAAGCACCAACGTTTATCATTATCAGCATCCTTCTTTCTTTGGGAAAACTTTGCCTTGGAATGATTCCCATGTTGACCCTGCCTCCCTCAGGCAAGACAATGTCTCATGTCTTCTGCCTTGGTGGTTGAGATAGCTACTCTGGAATTACCTAATTAACAAAGAGTTGCTTTCACCTGAGGGAATTTTAATTAATTAAAGTTTTTTAAATAAGAAAAGTTGTCATTAATCTTGATCACCTGAGATGATAAGATCCACCTTTAGGTGCTTGGTAGCAGTGCACACTTTAACACCAGAATTCAGGAGGAAGAGGTAGTGGGACTTTCTGAGTTTCAGACAAGTCTGGACTATAGAATGATTTCCAGTGCCTCAGCCATAAAACAGCTCTTGAAAACATGTGCACAAAACAACAACAACAATGAAAATAAATAATCAAATGGAGAATATGATCCACTTATAACCTGAATCTTACTTTCTGGTAGGAGCCAACATATATAAACAATATTAGAGAAGGAAGCTCTCTCGTTTTACCTGCTTATTCCAGTTCTCACTGCCAAATTCATTTCTTTCATAGCATTAGAGCCAACTTCTTTGGAAATTTTGGGTATAAGGAGACAGGCTGACATGACCAGCCTCATGGACTGAACAATTACTGCATTCTTCACTTGATTTAGCTAATCGCTCAAAAACAATCTACTATATTCTTCAAAATTCCATTGGTAGGAAGCCATGGTTGGTCTATAGTGACCACAGCTTGTGATACATTCTAATGAATCTACTCTAGAGATGCATGGAGGCATGCAAAATTCTATACCATTCACGTAGAGAAACTTGAATAATGCAGCTGTGATTTTTTTCCACCTGCACCTGGAGGAAGATGTGCTTTCTAACAATAGAGCTCATTAACACATTCTTCCTAGCTTATTGACATCCAAACATTCAAATTTCCATGAATACTATTCTTTTATTATTAGTCATTTGCCTAGAGTTTGCTCTGAATTTCAGGAATAAACTGAAAGCAATGGAACCATCTTCCAGCCTTCTGAAGAGGGGGAAGACCTATTGTTTTTTGTTTGAGATCTGGTTTTTTCTTTACTTTCCCAATTGTGTGAAATCCCAGTAACAACCATGAAGAAAGTATCTTCAGTTCATCTGACATCAGCATGAAACCAAAGAACAAACCTCTCCCTTTTTGTCCTTACTAAGCAGTAAACTAGCAGAAGTACAAAGAAGAAATCCCAATTAGAACACCCAGGTTCATGACAAAATACATGCATATTAATGTGGTCCTTCTGGTTGGAAGTTGGCACAGGATAATAAATTCTTCCCGAAAATAGAAAGCACAAATGAAGATTGGGGAAGAGTCTCACTTCATGATCTTGCTCTCAATTTGCTTAGCTCTTCTCCATTTGTGAATGCATTTGAGACAGTAGGTGTGGTTACAGTTGGACAGGATCCCAAAGCTGTGCTAGCTGGGATTTGCTTTCCGATAGACCACCTCCATGCAGACCCTACATATCATGTCATTGCTGCACTGCACAGAAAAAGAGACCTCCATGTGCTTCTAATGGACCTCAATGCAAGAGTTTATGTGTTGTGATCTCTGGGCAGCATCCATTGGGTGCAGGACCTGCAGGCCACACATGTCACAGGAGTCTCTGGAGACACATACAGTTTTCCCCATAGTGACACTCTCTTACTGCAGCATAGGGACAGAGCTGCTTCTTTGTCTCCACCTCAGGTGGCTTCTTCACTAACTCTTCCTTGGTCTCTGAGCCCTGCTGGGGTACTTCAGCAGTGGCTTGCTGTGTTTGTATCTGCAGCGGTCTCAATAAACACAGAACCTCTTTGAAAATACTTACACACTACACCATATGGACTGTCAGAGAGGTCATGGGAGCATGGAGAGTTATATCCTTCCTTACAAACCCCATGCATAAAATATCTGCAGGTGATCTGTTTCTTCCAGCCACTGCTACTGCTGTTGCTGCCTTCCCCTCCACCCATCCCCATAGCCAGGGCAGCAACTGAGGAAATCAGGGTGAGGGAGCCCTCTGCCACCGCCGCTGCTCCTGCTCCTAATGTTGTGGCTGTTGTTCCAGGAACCACAGTCTCCACCATTACTGATTATCCCACAAATCAATAGCCCCTGAACTTCAGGATCAAATACTTGTTCTCTGCCTGAGACTGAGAAGGCAGGTGGGAGGGAGAAGAGAACCACATCTCTCATGTGAGATTTTTCTTATTTGCTTTGATTTGTTCTGATTTGCATTGCTGCATCCCCTGACAGGCTTATTTGGGGTGTAGAAACTTTTCAATTATACCCAGGAAGACAAGGGGAAGTTGCTATGGAGACCAGGAAGATAGCAGGGTCTGTAATCGGAGTCAGGGGCCATGTTGTTGAAATGCACATCATTGCAGATCTAGTAAAGATTCTTTTCTTGTGTGGGAGGCCTAGCCAGGAACCACAATACTGTGTCTTTAAGCACACTCTAACCCTATGGGAGGTGCTCTTGTCACTCAAGTCTCACTGTCCAATCAGGCCCTCCATATGACCTTCCAGTCAGCAGAGGTGCAGGACTCTTCCTGTCACCAGGCTTCAGGCTTGACTTTGAACAAGAGCCAGTTTTGTGTGCTGCAGGGAGCTGATCTGAGAGCTTCATTGATCTGGGAAACCACAAAATGGTGAGCTAGGGGATGCTGTCTGCATATTGGGATGAGCAGGTTGCCAGGTGTGGCAGACAGCTTGGTGGGTCCTCCCTGTATCTGGGGGAGAGAGCGGCCAGATTCCCTGCCTTCTAGAAAACAGATTCCCTGTCTTCCTGTGTGGTTAATATAAACTCTTCAACCTACAGGAAGGTCTCTCAATAACTTTGCACTGTGGATTTAATCTGATCAGAGCATTGATATCAGGGAGCTTGGTGTAGGAGCACGTTTCTAGTCAACTTCAACATTCTTGATGTATATATGGAAAGCAGCTTGCTTTACTTAGAGAGACCAACTGTTTCTAGTACCTCCTTCACATTCAACATTCTGCATTTAACATTTACATGTAATATACATCTATCATTAATTTTATGCAGGTTGTCCAAGGGCATCTCATGTGATCTTCAGCAGTCTCCTATTATGCCATAATGTAGGAGAGAAGAATTGGTGATATAAAATATTTACCAATGTTTAGGATGTAGTATGTCTCCCAAAATATAATTGAACTGAAATACCCAAAATTAAGTGTATGCTAACCAGCCTTGTTTGGATGCTAGTAATCACATTTTTTCACTAGGATTGTCCAGGAATTTGTCCAAACCATTGCAAAGAAGCCCTTCCTCATTTAAAAACAAGCCATTAGGCCCTTCCCATATCAAATAGCAGGCATCTGACAAGCTGCTCAAGGAGGCATTACAGGGTCACAACAAATCATAAATCCTGGTGTCATAAAATCTATTTTTTTCTTGAGAAATTAACAGTTTTCTCAGGTATGCAATATAACAACATGTGACCATTATTTGAAATAAAATACAGTTGTGTTTAGAACTTACCTCATTACACAAAGCTCTCATTTGAGCCCTCAGTTTTGGAGGACTTAGTAACTGCCTGGGACTTGGGCTTGGGCGCTTTCCTAAGGGCCTGAAGTATTGACAATGAAACAGAGATCCTTCTCTAAAACCTGCAATATGTTTGGGAGAGCTGGTAATGGTCTGGGGTCAGGGACTTTTGGAAGGGTTGTGGCAAATCCTGAGATTCCTAAATCAATCATCCCACCATATGGAGCTGTTGTTGTCTGGCCTAAGGCCACTGTGTCTTTAGTCAATAATGTTCTTGGGAAAATGTTTCCCATGTGTGGCATTGTTTGACTCTTTTTCTCCTGATTTTCTCCAATTATATGATAGTTTTTGATAACTTCATATAATTCTCTCTTTTTCTTTCATCCTACTACCCCATTTAAGCAGTGTACAAGACATTATTCTGTTCTAGAAGCATAGTTAGTCTGGGACATATCCTTTGCAATACCTACCCAAACTAGTGTTTATCTTTCCTACCTTCTACTTGTCCTATCTTTCATAGCCCCTGTGACCTTCACCTCAGAACCCTCTCAATGAGAATGACCTGTTCCTTCAGGTCAATTATGTACTAAAGAAATTATTTTGGGAATGTCCATGCAGTGTGATTGCATTTTACTTAACTGCTAGTATCTGCTTCCAAGGACTGGTATTTTCTGTCTTTTGGTGTTCACCTTTAGACAAAAGGTATCAAAAATTTTTATTGTGCTCTAATAAGTCTATAGTCTCTGGATCACATGATCATAAATCCTGTTTCAACTTTTCAAAATAATTTTTGAGATTGTAAATGCATCATATTCACATTGTCTTTTCTGCCTCAAAGTCCTATTAAAACTACATTGTTTTCTAATTTCTGGCCAGTTTTTCTTTAACTCCATTACACAGTAACACCTGATACTGTGTGAAGGTGACCTGCGTTTGGTTGCAGGATTTCCCAGCTCTGAGGCAATGGGTTTGCTGCAATGGACAATGAACACAAAGGACCCTGTGCGTTGGATGAGGAACAGGATGTGCTGTACATGAGAGGAAGAATGACTACTAAAATACAAATGTTCTAGAATAGGCTGTGTCTACTGTGCTGTAATGACAGAGGTGGAAGGACTGTGATATCTGAGTCAATTGATGTGGGGGTTCTGGGGAAGGTTTGCTGTCAGGATAACTACTGGCTGGTATTTTGTAGTTTCTTACCATTGTTATATTCTGGTTTTTCTGAACTGATTTATATGAAAAAACACAAGCTATACCATGGCAATTATATGGTTTTCAGAGCAGATCTTTTGAGCCATCATTTCATTTATTTATTTATTTAGTTATTGACTGCTTGTTTTTCAAGAAAAGTTTTTCCTCTGAAACATTCATGGCTGTATTGGGATTCACCTTGTATACCTGTCTGGTATGAACTCACAGAGATCTTATTGCCTCTGCCTCCCAAGGGCTGTTATTAAAGGCATGTGCCAACAACACCCAGTGAGCTTTCAATGCTGTTGGGACTTGAATGGAACATGAGCCACAGCGTAGTTCCATTGGTATATGTGGTGACCTGGGCAATGGCCTTTGTCCTCTGTGCTTCTCAAGATGGATTTGCTGGGTAATGGGAGATTCTGCAGCAATGCCATTGGGGGATATAATTCTTGCAGTGTCACTGTCCAGTGTTCACATTTGGGCATTGCTTTTGGTTGCAGTGGGAAAACAAATTAGAAAACTATAGATTTGGTTTCTAGAAGTTCTGAATAATGCATTCCATTTTCATGTTTGTATTACAACTGTTGCTATTAATTTAGGAACATGTAGAATAATGGTTATGTGGGTTGTCTTTCATGAGTACTTTATTAGAATGCTTGCAACTTAGTATTGCAAATAACCACAATGATGTGATTCAGTGAAGATAAGTTCCAGGGGAGAAAAGGAGTTTCTGATGTGCAGAGATAGCTCAAGTGTACCAGGTGACGTACAGGTACATATGGCAGATTCCAAGTTATGTGCCATAGGCCATGGGATCAGATTTAAAATCACATGTCTTTTTTTTTTTTTGCATTTTTTTTGGTTCGGGGAGCATTTTTTCCTTTTTCAATTTATATTAGAAATAACCTTGTTTTGCATGTCAATCTCAGTTTCCTCACCCCTCCTCCTACCCTGCCCCTCACTGACCCCTTATTCTATCCCATTTCTGCTACTTTCATGAGTGGTCTCTAATGTCTGCCATATCATTTGGAGCAAGGCATAGGCCTACTCCTCTAAGCTCACACAGTGTTGCTTTATGTGGAATGCACTCCCACAGTCCCTTCATACACTAGGGATGAATTCTAATCTACTACCAGAGGCCCCATAAATTACCAAGTCCTCCTAATTGACACCCATGTACAGGGGGCCTGCATCAGTCCTATGCTGGTTCCCCAAGCTATCAGTCTGTGGTCCATGAGCTCCCACTTGTTCAGGTCAGCTAATTCTGTGAGTTTTTCCAGTCTGGTCTTGACTCGTTTCCTCATCACTCCTCCCTATCTGAAACTAGATTCCAGGATTTTGGTTCAATGTTTACTGTACGTGTCTACTTCTGCTTCCATCTGCTACTGGATGAATGCTTTAGGATGGCATATCAGGTAGTCAACTATCTCTTCAGAGAAGGACATTTAAAGTAAACTCTTGACTACTGCTTAGATTGTCAGTTGGTGTCATCCTTGTAGATCACTGGACATTTCCCTAGTGCCAGATTTCTCATTAAACCTATAATGGCTGTGTCTATTATGGTATCTCTTTTCTTGCTCTGCTGTATTCTACCACTGATTCCTTCTTTCTGCTTCCTCAATTCCTCTTCTACCCTCCTCTTCTCCCCTTCTCATTCTCCTAACTCCCTCTCTCCTCCCCCATGCTCCCAGTGACCTCAGGAGACCTTGTCCCTTTCCCCTTCTCTGGGGGTCATGTGGTAATCTCTCTTACGTTTCTCCCTGTTTCCTAGCTTCTCTGGGAGTGTGGATTGTAAGATGGTAATCCTTTCTTCCATGTCTAAAACCCATGCACAAGTGAGTACATACCATGTTTTTTGACTAGTTTTCCTCACCCAGGATACTTTCTTCTACTTCCATCCATTTCCCTGTTAATTTTAAGATGACATTTTTCTGCTCCATTATGTAAATGTACCATATTTTGTCTATCCATTATTCAGTTTAAGGTCATCTAGGTTGCTTCCACTTTGTAGCTATTACAAATAATGCTGGTTTGAAAATAGTGGAACAGTTGTCCTTGTTGTATGAATATACATCATTTGGCTATATGCCTACAAGTGGAAAAGCTGCATCTTGTGGTACTCTGATTCCCATTTTTCTGAGGAACCACTGTACTTATTTCCAAAGTAGCTGCGGGACTTTCCATTTCGACCAGCACTGGAGGAGTGTTCTCCTTTCTCCACATTGTCTTTATCATAAACTGTCATTGTTTTTGATTTTAGCTATTCTGAAAGGAGCAGTATGCTACCTCAGTGGTGTTTTGATTTGCATTTCCCTTATAGCTAAGGATGCTGAGCACTTTCTCAAGTGTCTTTCAGCCATTTTGGATTCCTCTATTGAGAAGTATCTATTTCTGTATCCCACTTTTTAATTGGATTTTTTTGGTGTTTTGGTATGAGCTTGTTTTCTTTGTATATGTTGGAAATTAGCCCACTGTGAAATGTGGGATTGATGAATATCTTTTTCCATTTTGTGGGATACTGTTTGTTTTGTTGACTACAACATTTGACTTACAGAAGCTTCTCAGTTTCAGGAAGTCCCTTTTGTTAATTGTGGATCTTTGTTTCTGGGCTATAGGTGTTGTGTTCAGGAAGTGTTCTACTTTACAAATTCTTCTAGGATACCTACTACATTCTCTTCTAAGAGGGTCAGTGTGGCTGGATTTATGCTGAGGTCTTTGATACATTTAGACTTATGTTTTGTGCATGGTGATAGATAAGGATCTGTCTGCAGTCTTTTACACACCAGCACCCAGTTATTCCATCACTATTTGTTGAAGATACTTTCTTTTTTACATTGTATAATTTTAGCTTCATTGTCCAACAACAGGTGTTCTTTTTTGGGGGGGTTCTAGACAGGGTTTCTCTGTGTAGCTTTGGAGCCTATCCTGCACTCGCTCTGGAGACCAGGCTGGCCTCAAACACACAGAGATCTGCCTGCCTCTGGAAGAAGTTGACAGTATCAAGACTTTAAATTGCAAAATCCATAGATGGTCTCTATAGAACTTAATTGGCTGTTGTTGTAGGAAACAAAAGATTGGAATGTCAGAGTAATGACAGACCCTGGTGGCCAGGGTCAGGATTTCAGTGGGTAAAAGTCTCTGCCAGGCACCATGCAATTGGCGTGACCTATCTGCCTTGAGAGATATTTCTCAAAGCATATTCAGGCTAAAGCCCATGGCTCTTGGGACACATTGTTCCTACTGGTACCTGATGCACTGATGAACTCCATCAGGCAGTCAAGCAATCAGGCTAATCTGTATTTCTCTGTATGATTTCTTACTAATTCAGGAAGTATGTAAGCCTAACAAGAAAATTGTTCTTAGACATTAATTTTTTTACACTGTATGGCTTCCAATTTTCATGTTTTCCTGGCAACTACAAATGCATTGATCCTGGAAATTGCCACTATCTCTTATTTCTGATAAAGATATAAAAAGTCTGTTTCCTGACAATAAAATAGGCATATTCTCGTCTTGCTGTGGCCCTCTAGGACAAACCCAGCTGCATTCCTTTTTGATTATATTGGGTGATCTTGGCCTGATAAGTAAGAACATGTTCTTAGCAGATTTCACGAAAAATTTAGCTGGATTTCATCAGTGTGATATTTTGGCCCTGAATCTTTCTTAATCTACACATCCAAAGAAAGTGAATAAGGCTGAGTTTAAGAGTAATGGGCTGATGTCTTAGAAAAAATATTGTTTCTGTTGATGGTTATTACTGTTGACTCCTTCAGGTCTGCAGTGAAAAGAACACAAGGGTACAAGGAGGAATATATGAAAGTCTCTGTTTTGTTATGGCAATCCATTGATGGAAAAGAAACAGTAATTTCAAGGTTTTTAATAGTATTAAAGAAAGTTCCCTGCTGTTCATTAAATGCCTAGGAATGTAGCCCAAGTTTACAATGCTATCCAACAATGGCCTTACCATATTGAAGGAGTAGGCAAAATAATCTCTTGTCTCAGGATAAAACTGACAAATTTGATTCAAACTTCGTAGGGTCCACAAAATCATTGCAGAATCACCTATTTTTTTACTCACTATGCAAACAATAAAGATGCAAAATAAAGATGATGGATTCTTCTTCTGTGGTCAGTTCTTCACTATATTACACATTATGTTTTTGACAATCAGACACCAAATGAGAGTTCATTGCATGAAGCAGTGAATATGAAGCTGAGTTGCATTTGAGACCACAGGATGTTGAGATATTCATGATATGAGACACCTGCCATGGAGACTTTCATAGGAGGAATGTAATTAGCAAATGTGTGAGATAGATAAGAAGTGAAGTCCTGGGGGTTGTGTGTTTTTTTTATCATATTTTTATAATGAAGCTTGGGTGGCATCAGAGACCAGAGCTACCAGTTAATGGACCAAAAATTAACATAGAGTTTTGGAAAACTGTGGAGAGATTGGAGACTGGAATTAGTAAGGATGGGCTGAAGGAGGATCCTTCTCTGTTTTAGATTTAGAAATGGAAGAGGTAGGAGTCACTGATGGCTGACCAACTAGTTCTCTCATCTTTCAGGGTCTTACCCCCATATCTGACTTCTGACTTTTTTCTTAATAAATATTATTTGTGCCAGGTGGTGGTGATGCAAACCTGTAAGCAAGTCTCTAGGATGTCATATAAGGTAGTCAAAGATTTCATTACCAGAGAAGGGCATTTAAGGTGACCCCTGGACTGTTGCTTAGATTGTTATTTGGTCTCATTCTTGTAAACTTCTGGACATTTACCTAGTGCCAGATTTATCTCTAAACCCATAAGGCTCCATCTATTATGGTATTGCTTTTTCTTACTCTCCTCTATTCTTCCCCTGACTCAATTTCCTTCTCCCTCATGTCCTCCTCTCCCCTCCTCTTATCCCCTTCTCATTCTTCTAACTCCATCTCCCCTCCCCCATGCACCCAATTAACTCAGGATATATTGTCCCTTTCCTGTTCTCTGGGTTATCTATGTCTTGCTTAAGATGCTCCTTGTTTCCTAGCTTGTCTGGCGGTGTGGATTGTACGATGGAAATGCTTTGTTCCATGTCAAAAACCCATATATAAATGAGTATACGTGATGTGTGTCTTTTTGTTACTGGGTTACCTTACTCAGGAAACTTTATTCTACTTCCATCCTTTTGCCTGTGAATTTTAAGATTCCATTGTTTTTTTTTTCCGCTGGGTAGTACTTCATGGTGTAAATATACCATATTTTCTCTATACATTATTCAGTTTAGGGTCATCTAGGTTGCTTCAAGTTTTGGCTATTACAAATAAGGCTGCTATGATCACAGTTTAAAAGATGTCCTTCTTGTTTAAATGTTCATATTTTAGCATACAAGTGGAATTGCTGAATCTTGTAGACTGATTCCCATATTACTGAGAAATCGCCATACTGATTTCCAAATTGGCTGTATGAATTTTCACTCCCACCAGCAGTGTAGGAGTGTTCTCTTTTCTCCACACACTCTCCAGCATAAACTGTTATTGGTTTTTTTTTTTTTTAGCCATTATAATGGAATAATATGCTACTTCAGAGTTGTTTTGATTTGCATTTCCCTGATGTCTAAGAATGTCGAGCACATTCTTAAGTGTTTTTCTGCCATTTTAGATTCCTCTACTGAGAAGTCTCTATTTAATTCTCTTCCCCACTTTTTAATTGGATTCTTCGGTGTTTTGGTGATGAGGCTCTTTACTTCTTTGTGTATTTTGGAAATCAGCCCACTGACAAATGTGGGGATGATGAATATCTTTTCAAATTCTGTGGGGCTGCCATTTTTCTTGTTGACTATGTCCTTTGACTTATAGGTGCTTCTCAGTTTCAGGAGGTCCCATTTATTAATTGGGCAACTCTGTATCTGTGCTGCTGGTATTATGTTCAGGAAGTGTTCTACTGTACAAATTCATTGAGGCATTTTCTAAGAGGTTCAGTGTGGCTGCATTTATGTTGTGGTCTTTGGTCCATTTGGACTTAAGTTTTGTGCATGGTGATATATATATGGATTGTATGCAGTGTTTTACATGCCAGAACCCATTTATGCCAGCACTATTTGGTGAAGATGCCCCTTTTTACCTTGTATAATTTTGCTTCATTGTCCAACATCAGGTATTCATAGGTATGTGGGACCATATCATGGTTTTCAATTTGATTACATTGGTTTACCTGTGTTTTAAATTATTTTTCTAGGTTGGTTTGTTAATGAGCATCAGTGGGGTTGTATGCACATGAAACAAAAGGAATTATAAGGAGCTTCTGATCCATAGTCAGAGATCACCTCCATTTCTGGAGAGAGATCTAGAGCATGGTGCTTCTGTTTTTGGAAGAAATATCAGTAGCCCTAGGGTCAGAAACAATAGTTCAAGGGTCATTTTGAGGTAATTTTGTGAAGGTTGTGAGGTCTGTGTTTATTTAATTTTTATACCCATAACATCATAGGGAGCTGGGTATCATTGGTCAAAATCAGCCTTTTCCTTTCCTCTGTTTTCTTTTGTATTTGATTAAAAGTTGACAATATTTACCTGCCTTTTTTCTTGGCATTTTCTCACCGACCCTTTCATTCTTTTCAAAATATTTTTGATTGTTGTACTTTGTGACAAGTTTAGACCTCATATTATGTGAATCTGTGTACTGATTTTTTGTAATGTATAATTTAACCTATTTATATCCATTTACATAAAAATGTTGGACCTTCAGCAATGTATCTTCATAAAATTTCTTATGTTATCAGTTATGAATGTTTTGCTTTTGCGTGAAGTGGCTGTGGATAGAAGGTTTACTTTTTTTATCTTTATCTTATATGGTTGCCTCTTCCTATTTTCTTGCATACTGGCAAATTTGTGTTCTCCAGTTGTTGCTGTCTTCATGTTTGAGTCTTTGTTGTGTAAGTGATTGATATGATTAATACAGTTGCTTTGGCTAAACTGGATCAGGTATCCACTTGACAAAACCTGGGATCATCTGAGAGAAAAGTGATTGTGTTCTTAGATAAGAATGTTTGATTTATGCCTGGAAAATATTGTGTTGACTGATGCTTTATGTGGGAATAAGACTTCAGCTTATCTCTGAGAAAGTGCATCTGGGCTTTTTAAGAGAGATAGCTGAGCACAAGATAATATCAAAGAAAAAGAGAAAATCAAGACACAATGATTCCACATGTTTTCCCTTCAATGACTGACTCGAGTTTCTCTCCTAAGTTCCCACAATGATAGAAACTGGCCTAGGAGTAACAAACAAATCTCTTCATTACAGGAGTAGCTTTTATTTAGATAATTTAATCACAACAAAAAGAAGAATGTTGGTAGTCTGAATGTAATTGGACCCATAAGCTCATGGAGGATGGCAATCATTGCTACCATACTTAACCATGTTCATATCTGAAAATACTGTGACAGCCACCACTGGCAGACATCAAAATTGACTTTAAGATATATTGTCATTTACCTGGGCCCTGTGGTGAGATTAAGGTGGACCACTTCAGTACATGTCAGGAAAGGATTTCAGGATGAGTCAATGATAATCAGAGTTGGAATTTTATGTTGAGACAGGATTTCCCTCTATATTTTTGGCTGTCCTTGAACTCAGAATGCAGATGATTTTGGCGCAGAATTCACAGTAGTTTGTTTGTCTCTGCTGCCCAGGTATTGGAATATATGTTGTGTGTCCAAACATCCTATTATAATTTTATTATTTATTCATTTATGTCTATTTATATTTATGTGATTTTTAGGTGTGGAATTTGGGCATATGTCTCATGGTTTTGGTGCAAATATCAGAGAACACTTAGGGTGCTTGTCTTTTACAGTTAGGATGTTTGAGATAGGGTCTCTAGGTTTGCATGTGACATAATTAGAATTTTCAGGATTTCCTCTGTCAGTGTGGTGGGTCCTCCTTGTATCTTGGTGGAGGAGTGCAGCCTGATTCCCTGTCTTGTGAATTCCCATGTGGTCCATGTAAATTATCTGACCTAGGGAGAGGTATTTCACAAACTTTGCTCTGTGGATTAATCTGATCAGAGTATTGGCAGGAAGATGGGTGTAGGAGCAAGTTTCTAGTCAACTTCAACATTCTTGATGAATATATGGAAAGCAGCTTGCCTAACTCAGACAGGCATAGTTTTTCCAGTATCTTCTTGGCATTCAACTCTGCATTTAACATTTACATGTTATCTCCATTGACAGTTAATTTTGTGCCAGATGAAATTCTAGCTTTTTTGAGAATACCATAGTTTTGGAAGGTGAACAGATGACAGTTATTTGAAAAAAAAACACAGTTGAGTTAAGAACTCACCTTATCAAGCAAGGAATTCATTTAAGCCCTCAGGTAGGGAGGACCTAGTAATAGCCTGTGATGTAGGACTTGTGAGCTTTCATTGAGGCCTGATGTATTGACAATAAAACTAAGCTCCTTCTCTAAAACATGCAATATATTTGAGAGAACTTGTAATGGTGTGGGGCCAGGAATGTTTAGAAGGGTTTTGTATGTCATAAGTCAGTCATGTTCTTCAGTTACTCTGTTTCCCTAATGTGTCGTTGTTTGCTAACCTCTTCCAGAATTTCTCCCATTATATAATAGTTTTTGATGGATTCATATTATTCTCCCATTTCCTTCTATTATCCAACCCAATATAAGTAATATACAACCTGCTATTCTTGTTAAGAAGCTTAGTTAGTCTGGGACACATCCTCTGCAATACGTCTGCAACCTAGCATTTATCTTTTTCTACCATCTATTTGTCCTATATTTCATATCCCCATTACCTTCACCTCTGGACCCTGTCGATAAAGAATGACCTGTGGATTCAAGTCAATGTTCTACTTCAGTAATTATTTATGGAATATCCTTGCTATAAGAAGTTATTTTTAAGAATATCCTTGCAAAAAAAAATCCTTGCTGTGTGATTGCATTTTACTTAACTGCTACTATCCACTACTAAGGACTGGTATTTTCAGGTTTATGGTGTTCATCTGTTAAGGAATGCTATGCGAAATTTTAATGTGCTCTAATACAAGTCTCTAAGTCCCTGGAGCACTTGATCATGAAGCATGTTTCAAGTTTTCAAAATAATTTTTGAGATTATAAATGCATCATATTCACCTTGTCTCCAAGCCCTATCATTACCCCATTGCTTTCTCATCCTTGGCCTGTTTTTCTTTAACCCAGTTACACAGTAGCAACAGTTACTGTGTGAACGTGACTTATGTCTGTTTGCAGAGTTTCCCAGCTCTGAGGCAATGGGTTTGCTGCACTGGATCTTGAGCATGAAATGGACTGTGCACACAAACACCCTGTGGTTTGGATGATGAACAGGATATGCCCTGTGGGAGGGGAAGAATGTCTAGTACAATACAATATTTCAAGATTAGGACTCTATTTACTGTGCTGGAAGGCTAGAGTTGGAAGGTCTGTGCTGTATAAGTCATTTGATCTCTGATCAACTAGTATGGAAACTCCTAAGATGAGTGCTAGTTGGGTGGCCATAGGCAATGTGGAGATATGGGGAGAGTTAGATGTCTGGATAAGTAGTGGCAGGTATTTTGTGGGTTTTTCTGTGGTTATCTTCTGCCTATGCTGAAATGAGTTGTAACAAAGACCACAAGCCATACAATGGTGAGTGTATGATGTTCAGAGCAGGTCTCTTGAGTTATCATTACATTTATTCATTTATGTAGTTATTGTTTGTCTGTTTGTTTAGTTTTCAAGACAGGTTTACTCTGTTCTGGGACTCATATTGTAGACCAAGCTTGTCTCGAACTCTCAGAAATATTACTGTCTCTGCCTAACATTTGCAGGGATTAAAGGCATGTGCTGCCACCACCCAGTAAGCTTTCAGTTCTTTTCGATTCAGATGGACCATCAGCCAGACTATAGTTTTGATGGTCCATGTGCTGACCTGGTGAGTGGCTTTGCCCTCTGTTCCTCCCAGTATGGATTTACTGGATAATCTGAAACACTGCGGCCCTGGCATATGGGGAAAGAGTTCTTGCAGTATCACTGCCCAGTGTTCACTTAACAGACATTGCTTTTGGTAGCAGTCGGGAAGACAGATTAGAAATCTGGAGTTCTGGCTTTTAGAAGTTATGAATATTGCATTCTGTTTTTAGGTTTGTATTTTAAATTTTGCAAATAGTTTAACAAATTGAAGAAAAATGATGATGGCATCGGCTTTCACCAATACATGATTAGAATGCTTGTGTCTTGGTGCTGTAACTAGCCACAATGTTGTGATTTAGTGAATTGTAGTTCCAGGGAGAAAAGATATTTTGCATCTACAGAGATTTCTCAATTCCTAAATCGTGTTTGGTATGTAGATAGGGCAGAATCCATGTTTTGTGCCATAATCCATGTGGCAGGAAGCAGATTGTAAGTTATTTTTCTATGCTGTTTTCTGATTGAGCATCAATGGACCTGCATTTACCTGAAAAAAACAAGGAAATTCAAGGAGCTGGTGATCCATAGCAAGAGATCACCTCCATTTCTGGAGAGAACTCTTGACATGGGGCTTCTGTATTTGGAAGAAATATCAGTAGCTTAAAGGTCAGAAACAACAGTTCAGTGGTTACTTTGAGATAATTTTGTGAAAGTTGTGGCATGCGTATTTATTTAATTTCTATACACATACACATTGAATTGTAGACAGCTGGATAACATCAGATAATATCACCCTTTTTATGTCCTAATTTGATAATTTAGATAATTTAATTACAACAAAAGATAAGAATGTTGGTATTCTGAATGTATTTGGACCCATAGGCTTATACAGAAAGGCACTATCAGGAGGTGTGTCTCTTTTGCTGTGGGTATATTTGTGAGTGTATGTGTGTCACTGAGAAATGCCTCACTATCATGCTCACTATGTAGTCCAAATTGGCTTGAATTTACAGAGATCTGCCTATCTCTGCTACCATAATCAGCTATATTCATATCTGAAAATACTTTGACAGCCACCACTGGCAGACATCAAAAATAACTTTAAGATATATTGTCCTAAATTTACCTGGGTCCTGTGGTGAGATTAAGCTGGACTACTTCAGTGTTTTTTGGAAAAGGATTTCAAGATGTGTCAATGATAATGAGAGTTTATATTGAGACGGGGTTTCTCTCCATATTTTTATGCTGTCCTTGAACTCATAATGGAGATGAATTCACAGAAATTTGCTTGTCTCTGCTTCCCAGGTATTGGAATAAAGGCTGTGTGCCAAAACATCCTACTATACTTTTATAATTTATTTATTTGTCTGTTTGTATATATGTGATTCTTTATGTGTGGGAGTTGGGTATATGTGTCATGGTTTGGGTGTAAATATCAGAGAACACTTTTAGGTGTTTGTGTTTTACAGTTAGCATGTTTGAGACAGGGTCTCTAGGTTGCCATGCCACATAAATAGACTTGGCGCAGTATATCTTTTGTCTCCATTTTATCTGTCATCAAAGCATTGGATTACAGGAATGTACTGTAGCAGCTGTCTTGAGAATGCAAAAGTGAAGACATAGTTGTTTTGTTTTTATTATTTATTTATTTATTTGTTTGCTTTTTTTTGAGACAGGGTTTATCTGTGGCTTTGTAGGCTGTCTTGTAACTAGCTCTTGTAAACCAGGTTCATCTAAAACTTATAGAAATCCACCAGCCTCTTCCTCCTGAATGGTGGCATTAGAGTCATATGTCACCACCCCTAGCTGTGAAGGGATAGTTGTAAGTTAATTACTTTATCTGTTAACCATTCTCACAATTCTAAAGTTTATTAAGTAGATATTTTTGCAGTGAGTCTATTTGGAGATACAGACTTTTTCTAAACCTTGTCTGACCTGGAACTTATTATGTAACACACCTGGAATTTACAGAGATAACCTCTTCGGCCTCACATCAAAACACCGCAGTAAAAAATATTTTTATCAAGGATTTACTACAGATATTACTAGGAAGATTGAATTTTGATACAGTGTGATTTTGAGAGAGTGAACCACACATACGAATTGATACAAAGACATGTGACAATTTTGGTGACATTGAAAGTTACATGTCATTGGGTTAGGGAGACCTCTCTCTCTCTCTCTCTTTTCTGATGTGTATGGCTCACTCTCTACATCTATTTGTCTCTGTCTTTCTCTCTGTTTCTCTCCTTCTTTTTGGTAAAAAGATCATAGGTCAGTTCTTGTTCAGACTTGTCTGGGATTCTGATTTAATATAGTAAAAACATGTGTCAGAAGACATCTGCACTATGACTTACTCTACACGACGTTCACAATTCTGTCCATGTAATCCTCAGAAAATTGCTGCTTACATCTGGGAAACCAGTAAAGCCAGACCCAAAAGGTTTTGTACTTTTAGAAACAAGCATGGCTAATTGGTATTTGAGATATCACTAAATTAGGAAGGTTTTCTCTGTCAACAAAGAAAATTATATTAGATACTTGGGGATGTTTAATATTGATTTGCAAATTAATAAGAACTAGATTCAGTGAAGGGACACTTCTGCAGGCACAACTATGAGGGGTTATCTAAATCAGATTATTCTCTGTAGTATGTTTATGAAACATTAGATTGTATATCAAGTTTATTGAGAAGAGAAGATTCTTTCCTCTTGTAGAAGTAATAGCACCATTCTAATCGATGTTATTGGTATCTAATTTTATAACAAGGACCAACATTTATCATTCTCTGACTCCTGATTGTGAACACAGGGTGATTAAAATAAATAGTAGAATCAACATACATTAGGGTGAAGGAATAGAATCTCCCCTTGCTTGTTATCTGGCTAGAAACCAGACTGTTTTTAATTTGCAAGGATATTTCTCCCTTAATATCTTGAATGACAATGCAAGATTGAAGAGCCCATATAGAGCTGCTGACTCTAGCAGATTTGGAAAACCTTCATAGAGGGCCTGAAAGGATACAGCTTGCAGTGGACCCCTGAAGTTGTGTTAGATTCTGGAACCATAGGATAACCAAAGACAGCTCCATGTATGGAATAGAACAGGCACGGTAGTATAGCTGTGTGTGCTAGGGATGGTGAAGTCTGAAATATGGGCTTCTCTAGTCTCTGAGCCTCAAGACTATTGTTAACAACTGGAGCAGGGCTTCCTGAATTCATTTCCTTAAAAATGATTGATTACTTGATATTACCCTGTTTATCGCTTTTGGAAAATAATAGGCAGTTACTCACGTTTTTCACTTAACGTATACTTAAGCTACTGTAGACATCTTAAATGTTGGAATTTTTAAAAAGGTATTAGATTTCTAATTTGAAAGCATTTTATATTATGATTATCATGTGACTTTCAGATCCATGGAGACAAAAATCTTGTATTTAGGGGTAACCTTATAATTGTGAACCAAGTGAATATTTTCTCCTAAAATTACTTTGGATCAGGTCATGTTATCTGTTCAAAAGAAAGGAGACTAATCCATTTTCCTGGTTGCTACTCACAATGAAAAGCATCTGGAAATCTATTCATGGACACGTATAAGGACTCCTATGTATACACTTTTCATAGAGATCTTTGAAATACAAGTTTGAGTATTACTCTTTGTCACTAATGTGTAACTCCTTACTGCTCTCCATTACAACAGACCTGCAATCATATACTTAAAGCCAACATACAACACACATGGTTGTCTGATATTTAATTTCATGTATCAGCATTGTCATCCATACTTATTTTACAGTGAAAAAGTTGGAAAAATGTATTTGAGAAGGGAAGAATGAAGAGAAACAGGGAAAGGGTATAATATCTTCTAAATAAAATATATAGTAATACATTTTTAACAAAAAGAGAGAGTGGAGTAATGGCTCATCAATTAATAGCACTGTGTGTTGTTGTAGGGGCCCCAGTTTTCATTTGCAGAATGCACATGGAAGCTAACATTGTTCTGTGTCAGGCATCTCCTGTCCTCTTCTGGCATCTGTAATGAGTGTGCACAGACATGGAGACAAAACATGCACATAACTAAAATTAAAAAAAAAGGTTTAAAAAGAAAATAATAGATCCCAGTGGTGGTCACCCACAACATTAATCCCAGCACTTGGGAGGCAGAGGCAGGCAGATCTCTCTGAGTTTGAGACCAGCCTGTTCTGCAAGAGCTAGTTTCAAGACAGCCTCCAAAGCCACAGTGAAACTCTACCTTAAAAACAGTTAAAATGAGAAAATAATAGAATTCTTTACATTGATATCACAGGCTTGAGTCAGACAGCAGGCAGGGATAGTTAACATGAAGACATTATGGTCTTCAATGAAAGCATATCATGTCATCTTCCTAGCCAGCCTGCTCAGAGAAAAAAGAAGCTTTGTTCTGAGCTTAATAGAAACCATCAAAATCGTTCTCAAAGAGGAGAGTACACAATGCTATTAGGTTAATTTTCCTTCAAATTTTTGTATTCTCTTTTATTTATCTATATGAATTTTGCAGGTGGTACACTTGTCTTTAGATCACGCAGTGATCTTAGATTTCACAGTGTCATTTACTTAATTTTCAACCGAGACCTTTTAGTACAATTAAACAAGCCAGAAATCTTCCTTCTTATAAATTTTATAATGTATATAAGTTCCTATATAACTTTGAATTAAGAGTGTCCCTAAATGTTTCTGCTTTTACATCGTGTTCATGTTCAGAATTGTAATTGTTAACTGACACTGCTAACGAGACAGAGAATATTATAGGAACAGGTCAGACATTGGTAGCAAAGAAACACTGTCTTGAGATCCAGGGTCCCCCCATAAGACCCCAAATATTATATGAACATGTACAGAGTTCCTAAGTAAATTCACAATCAATCCTTTGTTTGGGAAAAGTTTGTTTTGGAATGATTCCCGTGCTGACCCTCATTCCTCCAGGCAAGAAAATTTTCTCAACTTTTCTGTCTTGTTGGTTGAGATGCCTCTTCTGGAATTACCAAATTTCCAAAGAATTGGTTATACCTGAGAGGGATTTTACTTAATTGAAGGTTTTTAAATGGTTAACCTTTCATTAATCTGGATCACACTCAGTATGGTTTCTTATGGTTCATTCCATTTGCCTGCAAATTTCAAGATTTCATTGTTGTTTTCTGCTGAATAGTACTCCTCATTCTGAATCTTACTCCTCATGCTGAATAATACTTATTCATTCCTCAGTTGAGGGGCATCTAGGTGGCTTCTAAGTTCTGCCTCTTACAAATAATGCTGTAATGAACATAGTTGAACAGATGTCTTTGTTGTATGAATGTTAATCTTTTGGGTATATGCCTAAGAGTGGAAATGTTGGATATTGAGGTAGACTGACTCCCATTTTCTTGAGGGACTGCCATATTTGATTTCCAAAGTGGCTTTATCCATTTGCACTCCCACCAGCAGTAGAGGGCTGTTCCCCTTTCTCCACATCCTCTCCAGCATTAACTTTATTGGTAGTTTTGATTTCATCCATTCTCACAGGAGGAAGATGATATCTCAAAGTTTTTTGATTTGCATGTCCCTCATTGATAAGCATGCTGAGCACTTTCTCAAGTGTCTTTTGGTCATTTTAGATTCGGCTATTGAGAAGTCTCTATTTAATTCTGTACCCCACTTCTTAATAAAAGTTTTTTGGTATTTTCATGATGAGCCTCTTCATTTTTTGTGTATATTGGAAACCAGCCCTCTGTCAGATTTGGGGTTGGTGAATATCTTTTGCCATTCTTTGGGCTGCCATTTTGGCTTGTTGACTCTGTCCGTTGCCTTACAAAAGCTTCTCAGTTTCAGGAGGTCCCATTTATTAATTGTCAACTTCAGTGTCTGTGCTATTGATATTATGTTCAGGAAGGAGTCCTCTGTACCAATTGTTCGAGGGTACCTCCTACTTTCTCTGCTAAGAGTTTTAGTGTGGTTGGATTTATGGTGATGTCTTTGATCCATATGGATTTAAGTTTTGTGAATGGCCATAGATATTGATCTATCTGCAGTCCTCTGCATGTCAGAATCCTGTATGCCAGAAAAATTTGTTGAAGATGCTTTCTTTTTTCATTGTGAAATTTTAGCTTCATTGTAAAAAATCAGGTATTCATAGATATGTTCATCCATATAATGGTTTTCAACTTCATTCCATGGGTTTACTTGTCTTTTGAGTTATTTTTCTTTGTTGTTTTGTTTTGTGATTGAGCATGGTGCTTCAGTCTTTTATCAGTTTTTAATCTGTAGCTCGAGGCTCTGAAACAACAGTCCAAGGGTCCCATTGATGTAATTTTGTGAAAGTTCTGAAGTCTGTGTTTGTTTGATTTATACACATAGAACTATAGGGAAATGGGTAACTGTGGCCAAGATGTCCCATTTCCTTTCCTATTCTTTCTTTGGTCTTTTGATTAAATATTGACTATCTATTTCCTGTCATATTTCTTGTCTTTTTCTAAAATAATCTGTTCATTCTTTCAAAAATATCTTGCATACTTATGATTGTTGTATCTTTGTGACAAGTGTGGAACTCATATGTGAATCTGTATATTGATTTTCTCTACTGTATATTGGTAACTTAGATATATTCTTTTTCTTAAAAATGTTGGCCCTTCAACAATTTGTCTTCATAAAATTTCTTATGTTATCAGTTCCTGAAGGTTTCGTTTTTTGGGAGAATTTGCTGTGGCAAGATTATTTTCGTTTTTTTTTTCATTTTTATTTTAGATGCTTGCCTCTTGCTATTTCCTTGCATACTGGTATATCTGTGTTTTCCAGATATTCTATCTTTATGTTTGAATCTTTGCTGCTTAAGTGATTTACATGATTAATACATTGGCTTTGGATTTTAAAATATTCTCATATATTATTTTCTCTGTCTCATATTTAGCCTCTAGTGTCAAATGACAAAACCTAGCATCATCTGGGCACACATAAATTGAATGTGTTCTTAGATCAATATCTCTGATTTCTGCCTGAAAAAGAAAGTATTGACTGATAATTGATGTGGGAAGAAAACTTCCCCTGAATTGACAGTGTCTCTGAACAAGTGGGCCTCAGTTTGTTAAGAGAGCTTGCAGAGCAGAAGACAGTGACAAAGCTAAAGAGAAAAGTCAACAAAGAGTGGATGGTTCCACATGTTTTCCCTTCAGTGACTGACTGACTTGAGTTTCTCTCCTAAGCTTCCAACAACGATAAATACTCAACTGGGTTTAACAACCAAATCCGTTCATTACTGGAGTAGCTTTTACTTAGAAAATTTAATCAGAGCAAAATAGAACCATGTTGGAACAAAAATGGAACTTGATTGGTGATTTTTTTTGCTTTAATGGATTAATGGACATGGTAATATTTAATTTTTGAAGATTGTTGAAGATATCAAAACTGTAGGTGGCAAAAGCCATAAAAGTTCTCCATAGTGCATAATTGCCTGTTGTTTTAGGACATGAAAGATGGGAATGTTGAGAGTAATAGCAGACACTGTAAGTCAGGGTCAGGATTTCAGTGGATAAAAGGCTTGCCTGGTATATGGAGTTGGTTTGACCTAACTGCCTTGAGAGACATATGTCACAGGAATTCAGGTTAAAGCCCATGGCTCCTGGGGCACACTGTCCCTTCCTGTTCCTGATAAACTGATGCACTCCATCAGGCAGTGAGGCATTTAGACCAATTTGTATTTCTCTATATGATTCTTTATTAGTCAAGGTAGTATGTAAACTTAACAAGACAATTGTTCTTAGACATTAATCTCATATATATTGTATGGCTTGCAATTTTCATGTGATTCTGGCAACTACAATTGTAATAATCCTGGAAATTGCCACTATCTTATGTTTCGGATAGAGATATAAAACATCTGATTGCTCTCAATAAAACAGTCATATCTTTTTCTTGCTTTGGCCCTCCAGTCATGCCTGGCTTCAATGATTTTGGATTGTATTATATGATGTTGGTATAGTAAGTAAGCATAGATACTTAAAAGGTTTCATGAAAAAAATTAGCTAGAGTTCATTTTTGTGATATTTTGTCTCTGAATCTTTATTATTTTTTGCATGTCCCAAAAAGTGAGTAAGTGTTAGTTTGAGAGTAATAGGCTGCTGACCTGATGTATTAGACAAAATATTGCTTTGGTTAGATGGTTAGATGTTGACTCCTTCAAGTCCATAGTGAAAAGGACAAAAGTATCAACAAATGAAAAGTCTCTGGTTAAGAAAAATAACATTAGGTAGTTTCAGATGGCAATCCAGTGATGGAAAAGAGACAGCAATTTTCACGGTTTTTAACACCATAAAAGAAAATTCCCTGGCCTGCATTTAAAGTCGAGGAAGGAAGCACAACTCTAAGACTCTATCTAGCTAAGCCCTTAAGTTATTGAAGGAGTATGCAAAGTAAATACTTATCTCAGGGCAACATTATACAAAAACTTTAGCAAACTTGATCCATGCTTGGTAGGGTCCATCAAATCATGGCAGAATCACCTATGTTTTACTGATTATGGAAACAATAAAGATGGACTGTGGAGATATTGGAGACAGGAAGTAGTAATGTGGGGCTGCAAGAGGATCTTGCTCATTTTTAGATTGAGGAATGGAAGAGGTAGGAGTCACTGATGGCTGCTCAACTGGTTCCCTGATCTTTCAGGTTCTTACCCCAATATCTGACTTCTGATACTTTTCTTGATGAAGATTACTTTCATGAATGCATTATGTGTTTCCTTAGAAGACATGCTTAATAAAAAGAAAGGGTAATTAAGTCAGCCAGAGATAGATTAAATAATATATTATTACCTATATTTTAAAATGCTATTGAAAATGAAACAATAGCATTGGAAGATATTAGACAAAAAAGATACTGCTAAATTAAAACTGTATATTTTAGAGATATGTAGAACTCAGAATAAAAAGCAAGTTATGAGATACATCAGTGAAGAGATTTTTCTTTGATTCTCACTGGGGGGAATATAGTAACCATCAAAAATGATAAAGATTATATACAAACAATAAAGATTTCTTCATTAAAAAAGAAAATAGTTCATCAAATGGCATTACCATTCAATCTAAACAAATTCATGAGACTAACATTTTTTCATTGGATAAATATAACTTGCCAAAAATATAACTCTGCAGAAGTATGTGGAGAATGGGTTTTGTATGGTCTTTATGAAAACCCTCCAACAAAGGAATGTAAAGACAACTGGTGTCACATGGTTCTAGGATTTTGTCTGCTTATAGGTGAGGGATGTCACTGGGTTCTCCTTTCTGGTGACACTTTTGTATGTAGTGGTGGTACTGACTAGCTGGATTTACATGTCTAAAAGCCATTCATTTTCTATTCTCATTATAGTTAGGCTTCTGATTCTTATATATGTTTGATATTAATAATACAAAATATACCAGAATTCTTTGGAATTAATGATGGTATGACTTATGTTTAAGCACATGGAAAACATAAAAGTTTAACATGTGGAAGTTATTGGAAGCAAAGTTGTTAAAACACACATCTCAAAAATATAACTGGTTTTAAAGAAGTTCCTCACTAGCTTCTCTGTACAATTTGAGGATAATGAACAACCTTTTAATTATTCCCACATTTGGATGAATGCAGCTGAATACTTCATGTAATTTATTGTGGGGCCTTAGGTGTGCCCCACCAGTTATTTCATGGTCTACTAAATTCTGTTGTGAAAAGAAACTTATACTTTCAGTCTTTCTCTTTTGGATGGGTTCATTGATAACTCTCACTTAAGGACATATCATACTTCCTTGTGAACCATAATATGTTTAACCTGTGGTAGTCTGTATGTAATTGTCCCAAATAAGCTCATAGGAAATGACATTCTTATGATGTGTGGCTTTGTTGCTGTAGATTGGTGGTACAATTGTGTCACTGTGGAGGTGTACACTGACATCTTATATATGTTCAAGCCATGAAAAGTGTCACAGACCACATCCCATGGCCAGTGCTCAAGATGTACAATGCCCAGTTTCTTCTACAACAGCATGTCTGCCTGCATTCTACAATTTTGCACCATGATGATACTTGATAAATTCTCTCAAAATAGAAGTCACACAATAAAAATGCCTTTCCTTTAAAAGATTAACCATGTACATGGTGTCTCTTCACAGCTGTAGAAACCCCATGTCAGTAAGTATATGATTCATTACCATTTATAGAAGAAATATGAGAAACAGTGACAAATTTAATTTTGAGAAAATTGTTTACATAGGCTTCTGTACTTGCTCATCATGTGCTAGTTAGAAAATCTAGCATTCAATTATAGCCATTTTTATTTCATGTAGCATACAATAACAGCTTTTTAACTCAATGTGTTGATAGCACAACAAATAATACTATCATCATGTATCAAAACTGCCTTTATATTTTCTTGAGCTGTGTAAAATTAACAATAAGTGGTGTTACAAAAATTCAACAGCATACTTGGAAGATTTATAACTATTAACAAACATTCTTAAAAATTAACTGGGTTATTGGTAGCTGTAAAATTACTTCAATAGGCATTATTTCAGCATCTAGGTTTCGAGGCATAGTATTAAAACAAAATGTGCAAATACCTCAATTTAGAGATAAACTAGCAAAATCTAAATTGGAAAAGTGTTGAAGGAAATATTTACACTGATTTCATAGAATGATATGGTAGAGGAAAAACCATATAAACAATGAAAAAAATTTCCCTTATTTAAGGAAATATGCAGACAATTGTTTGGAATGTCCCTCTTGTACAGAATACTCTTATGCTTTGAATAATGAGCTAATGGCATAAAATGAAATGTTTACTAGAATGTGTTTTAAAATATTCAATATATATTATTCATTAAACTATACAGTATGAGTTTTAGGCTAGCTAGAGTTTTTATTTTTTGTTTTTTTTGAAACAGGATTTTTCTGTGGCTTTGGAGGCTATCATGGAACTAGATCTTGTAGACCAGGATGGTCTCAAACTCACAGAGACCCACCTGCCTCTGCCTTTTATGTTCTGGGATTAAAGGCATGCTCCAGCACCACCAGGCATAGCTAGAGTTTTCTTATGAGATCTTCTGTCAAGCAACAGGGCAAAATTATATTCAACTACATTGGTGAATATGTATATGTGTATGTTTGTTTGCATTGTCGAGAAATGTTTTACTTTCAAATTCAATACGTAGTCCAAATTGGCTTAAATTCAAGGAGATCTGCCTATCTCTGCTACCATACTCAGCTATATTCATATCTGAAACTAATTTGACACCCACCAATGGTAGACACCAAAAATGACCTAAGACATATTGTTTTGTACCTCGGGACCTCTGGTGAGATTTAGCTGAAACACTTCAGTGTATTTTTGGAAAAGGATCTCAGCATGAGTCAATGATAATCTGAGTTAGAATTTTATTTTGGGACAAGGTTTCTCTACATATCTTTCTCTGTCCTTGAACACAGAATGCAGATGGGGTTGGCTGCAAATTCAAAGAACAAAGTGTGTGTGCTAAACCATACTATTATAATTTTATTATTTATTTTCTTGTGTCTGTTTTTATGTATGTAATTCTTTTTTTGTGGAAGTTGTGGATGTTTGTCATGGTTTGGATGTAAAAATCAGAGAATGATTTTGGGTGTTTGCCTTTTACACTTAGCATATTTGAGGGTCTCTAGGTTGCCATTCCATGCAATGATGCTTGTCAGGATTTCTTTTGTCTGCATTTTACTGCCATCAAAAGCATTGGATTATAGGCATGTACTGTAGCAACTGTCTTTAGAATGCAAAATGAAGGGATTGTGGCAAGGTGAGTACTTTATCTGTTAGACCATTTTCACAATCCTAAATTCTATTAAGTAGAAATTTTTGAAGTGAGTCTGTTTTGAGACACAGTCTTTTCTAATGCTGTCTGTCCTGGAACTGATTATGTAGTACGTATGATAGGCCTGGAACTTACAGAGAACCCCTATTCTGTCTCACATGAAAACACATTAGCAGAAAAAGATTTTTAACATAGATTTAGTAAAGATATTACTAGAAAGAGTGAATTTGGGGAAAGTGTGATCTTGGGAAGTCAAACCACACTTAAGTATTGGTACAAAGAAAGATGACAGGTTTGGTGACTTTTTAAGTCATATTTCAATGGGTACTTAGGGAATCCTCTCTCTCTCTCTCTCTCTCTCTCACTCTCACTCTATCTCTCTGTCTGTATCTTCCTCTCTGTGTATGTCTCACTGTGTACATTTATTAGTCTCTGTCTCTCTGTGTATTTCTCTGCTTCTGTTTGGTAAATTGTTCATAGGTCAGTTCCTGGTTACACTCAACTGGGATTTTGATTTAATAAGGTAAAACCATGGGTCAGAAGACTTCTGTACTTTGCCTTACTCTACATGAGTTGCACAGTTCTGCCCTCATAATCCTCAGAAAATTGCTGGTTACATCTGGGAAAGGAGACCGTGAATTGGTGGCACACGCCTTTAATCGCAGCACGTGGGAGGCTGAGGCAGGCAGATCTCTGTGAGTTTGAGACCATCCTGGTCTACAAGAGCTAGTTCCAGGACATCCTCCAAAGCCACAGAGAAACCCTGCCTCGAAAAAGAAAAGAAAAAAAAAGAACATCTGGGAAAGGAGCAAATCCATACTCAAAAGGTTTTATTTTTAGTATCACGGCTCATTGGTATTTGAGATATTACATAATTAAGAAGGTTCTTTAATGGTAAGACTTCACCCACATAAGCCTTCAATTTATGGAAGGAATAGGCTACTTGATTCCTAATCTGAAGAAGTAACTTCTTACAGAACCTGCTGTAACTCTGGTCCAATTGTGGTAGAGTCCATCACAACTTAGAACACAAATTTTGTTATAACCCTTGTTGTAATGATTCTGCAAAGAAGAAAGTTGCAAAATGTATAGGTCAAAATACTGCCTTTTGATTTCACTTCAGCACTGTTGGAATCTGGCAGAGTTAGAAAACCAGTGAAGATATGGTGAGAGTTCATTACATGAAGTTTTCAAGATGAAGCCATTGTTGAATTTTGAGACAATAGGATGTTGATGTACCCAAACTATGGGGAATCTTACATGGAAAGCCTAAGACAGGAGTGTAAATAGCAAAGGAGAGACATGTATGACAATATGTAGGGATAGAACTATCTAAGCATTTTGAGAATGTTACCCCACCTGTGTTTGGTAGAACTCCAGAATTATGTCGTTTGTCCTGATGAGATTTAGTGCTTTAGTTAATCTTTTCTCATTATGCGCAATTCCTTTCTTTACTTTTTAAATGTATTCTTCTCTCATAAAATATATCCCATCTGCATTTTCCCCTATCTCCACTCATCAAAGTCGTCTCCACTGCTCCCCTCTCCACTAGGTCCTCCTCTATTTACTTTCTAAGTACGGAACATATCCATAGATATAACCAAAACTCTGCATAATTAATTGCAATTTGACAATACATGAATGTTCCTATCAAAGCTGGATGAAGTGAACTAGCAGGAGGAAAAGAATTCCAACAGCATGCAAGAGAGTCATAGACACACACCCACTTCTACTGTCAGTAGTTACCAAAAATACCTGGATATATTACAATAACAGAACACACGTGCTGCTGGATTTTCTTGTCGTGCCAGGGACTGCTGGCCTACAGCACTAGTCAAGCACACATATGCCATATTATTAAACTTTTGGCTGATCACTAGGGCTTCTTATTGGCTAATTCTGTCTTAATTTTTAACCCATTTTATAAATCTTTGTATTTCCACGTGGCCTTGGCTTACTGGAGAATGACCAAACCTGTAGATTCTTTGCTGGCTACATCATATCTGTCTCGGGTGGACTCTCTCTGCCCACCATTTCCAAAATACTCCTCCTCTCCTAGCCTTGCATACCTTCTTGTCTCTTTAGTCAAACATTGTTTTATTCATCAACAAATAATAGAAGCATATATACAGAAGGATATCCCCATCAATCATGATGCAGACCCTGTGAGCCTCTGCAATTCTGTTGGCTGTGTTCTCCAATATGCTTCTTTAATTTAGGAAAATCTTGACTATGAATTTTTGAAACTACTCGCTGGGACTTCGACCTGAGTTTATTCTCATTCTATTCCTGTTATTCTTACATTTGATGTTTTCATAGTATTGCAGATGTTCTGGATATCCCATTTCATAAATGATACATTCAAAGCTTGAAATTCGGTTTCATGTCTTGTATGCAGTTACTGAGTCTTGCCTCTGTAGGTCCTGATGGATTAAATGGATTTCCATTTCCCTAACTCCTTCAATTGTCATTTTATTGCTTCTGTATTGATTTTCAGTTCTTGAACAGATTCATTCATTTCATCAACTGTTTATGAGTTTGTTTTTTGACTTTCCTTAAGTGATTTATTATTTTTTCCAATATTCCAATTATACTTTCCCTGAATTTTTTAAGGGTTTATTAACTCACTTCAACTTTAAGGACTTCTGTCATCTTTCTAAATTTGGTATTAATTGGGCTTCAAATGTGTTGGAATAGCAATCGCTTACTATAGTAGGATATCCAGAATCTGGTAGTGATTTATTGCTCTGGTGGCTTTTGGTTATATTTTTATGCTGGTGTCTGGTTGTCTAGCTTTCAGGTGATGTCGGGTCTAGGTGCTGATTTCTCAGTTTTCCTTTGTTGGAAGGGTGTATTTTCTTGACTTCTATTTGCTCTATAATCTTCTGATCTGTGTGGCCCATGATTGAACAGTGGTTCTTACCCCAGTGTTTTCGCTGGAAATCTTCCTGTAGGTGTGGTCTTTGTTCCAGAAGGGAGTAGTGCCAAAGTTTGAGGCTGTAAAAAGGGAAGAGAGCAGAGAAACTTATTGGTGAGTTACCAATACATAATCAGGTAATGGATATATATATATATATATATATATATATATATATATATATATATATATCTGGCTTACAGAGCTCCCTAGCCAACTGGCAGGAAAGCACAGCAAGCTGAAGCAGCAGGGAAAGAGATGGGCTTTTCCACATATGTCGCCGACTCCTAAATTAGTTTCTCATCACACTCTTCATGCACTAGTGGTCATGGCCAAGTACACCTGTAGCCAGCCCCAGGAGGCGTGGTTAGGGTGACCCTTATAGAAACTGGTGATAGTGTTGATTGGGCATGGAGAGACTGTGTAAGTTCTGTGGTAACGTGGCCCATATCGACTTCTGGCAAATGGTCTATCCTTTGATCAAGTACAGGGATTCTTCTATAGTTGGAGGCTACAACACAGAGATGAGGAGGGATTTGGATTCTAAATAGTTATGTGGGATATTTAAAGAATGGAGAATATCCACTCCAGAGGAAACAATGTGTATTTCAGATAACTGCCATGAACTCTGGTCCAGAAAGGTGTCTCTGCCTCAGTTTGCCTACTTGTTCTTCTGACTTGGGTGAACTGCACTTGAGCAGAGGATATTAATCCAATTTGTTCGTGGGGTCATGGATTTGAGGGTGGCAGCTAATGAGATGTACTCTGTCTGGGAATGTAGGAACTATGGAAGTTTCATGAGCTAGTGAATCACCTTACCTGTCATTTTTGTTAGTTTTAATTAAAAAGATTATTTTACATGTTAATTCCAGTTCCCTCTCCCTCCCATGCCCCCCCACTACTAACACCATACTTATCACATACCATTTAGGCTCCCCAGCAAGTGTGAGGCCTTCCATAGAGGGTCTTCAAAGTCTGTCATATACTTTATAATAGGGCCAATGACAAGCCTCTTGTGTCTAGGCATAGGGAGTATCCCTCCATGTGGGATGGGCTCTCAAAGTCCATTCCTATGCTAGGGATAAGTACTGATCCACTACAAGGGGCCTCATAGATTTCCAAGGTCTCCTCACTGACACGCACATTCAGGGAGTCTGGATCTGTCTTATGCTGGTTTCCCAGCTATAAGTCTGGGGACCAAGAGCTCTCCCTTACCTGTTATTCTTGCTGGTGGGACATACACATGAATAAGGGCTGTCTTCCTGAGTTTGGGGCTGGAATACAGCCATCTTCCTCTTATTATGAATGTGAATATACTCTGTGCCCATCAGTGTATGTTGGAAATCCTTAATTAGTTTCTTGATTTTACAAAATGTGATACTCAAGAGACTGTCTTGAGTATCAGAGGAGAATTCAGAAATTTGAGCTTTTGGGGTTATTATAGGTTATGACGATAATTGAACTTGGTGTAAATAGAAAGCTTCCCCTGCTTGTACTCATTCCAGCCCTGTCTCCAATCTCCATTACCCAAATCCACTGCTACTCTGTTTCTCTTCAGAAAAGAGAAGGCTTCCCATGTATATCAACCTAACATCATGACAAGGTAAATAAATCTAAGCACAAACCCTCATACAAGGCTGACCAAGGTAACTCAGTAGAAGGAAAAGATCCCCAAGAGCTCTAAAAAGAGTCACCACAAGACGTACTGGTAGGAATCACATAAGCAAACCCCTTTGAACCTTTTTCAGTTCATTCTGTGTAGCATTTTCTCCTGTTTTATGCAATTCCTCTGGATCCCGCAATGCCCCGCCCCGCCCTGACTCCTTCCACAGGATTCTTAGAGCTGAAGCTAATGTTTGGGTAGGGATCTCAGCATGTGTTTCTATCAG
This sequence comes from Cricetulus griseus, assembly GCF_003668045.3. Classification (NCBI taxonomy): domain Eukaryota; kingdom Metazoa; phylum Chordata; class Mammalia; order Rodentia; family Cricetidae; genus Cricetulus; species Cricetulus griseus. Next base: position 4,373,030 of record NW_023276808.1, read on the forward strand.
CTGCTGAGAGAAGCCTCTCTGATGACAATTGGGCTAAGCACCAATTTGTAATTATAGCAGTATATACTTAGGAATCCTTTCATTACCTTATTTCTTGTTCAATATTTTTTTTGTTTTAAAATAGTTCTTTAAGCCATTCTTGTTCTGACTCCTCAGCTGGTCAGGTACTATCAGGAATGATTTTCCTCTCAGAGTTAGAGCTTCAAGTTTAAGCATTCATTTGTTGGACATTGTAGAATATCTGATCCACCATTGCACCAGAATATTTTGCAGGCAGGATTTATTCTACAATTTTGTGGCTGCCTTAGTGTCCCTATCCAATAATGGGAGGCTTATGTGTTTACAGAAGATGGATGGTTCAGCTTCTTTATTGTTGATTACTAAGAGTCCCCACCAAGGACTCACCCTTACAGGTTCTGGGAAATTCTGATTGCACTGTTTCCACAACCCCTGTTAAAAGCTCCCCATTGCAGTCAGGTCTTCCCATCTTTTTTCCCTCTGCCTCATCCTTACTCACCTGATATTTTCCAGTCACGTCTCTACATGCCATCATTGAATCAAGAAAATCTCATTTTTTTTTTACACCCAGAGAGATCCATGGATCTCGCCTGTAATTGGAGTTCTTAAAAACCTGGAGTAAGATATAGAGCAAAATGCTGAGAGATGATAGAGAAGGTGTAAGCCAAAGCCACCTTTACCTCACTAGTTTCCAAGTGGCAAAGTGCGATTTTCTGTTTCTTTTTGCTCATATCTGCTCTCTCCTTAGCCAATGTATATCTATCTCTGGAAACCCATTTCACTTCCTGCTTCCGCCAGCCATCTGTACAGACCTCTAGACCTCTATGACTAGCTAATGGCAAGCTCCATTTTTTTTTCTTCAGACAAGCTTAATTTGTACAAGGAATATATCAACACACTCCCCTAGAGCTGTTCTACTTACTAAGCCTGTCTGCATCTTTGGATTTTACGGTGATTAACTGTGATACTGGAATTGTATTCTACTTAAATTCTAGTATCCACTTATAAGCGTATTTACCATTCTAGTCCATGTGCTTCTGTGTTGCCTCATTCACTATAATAACTAAAGAAACTGGACAACAACTACACAAATATTCAGATTATAGTAGAATATATTTCTATATAGAATGTTCAGCAGAGGAACCTAAACTAGCTGGGAAATATTGAATAACTGTACACCATCCTTATCCATCACTGAAGTCCTTATCAAAACTACTTTCACTTATTTTCACACAGCTATCAGGGCGATTAAGACAAATAAGACAAATTACAACCTATGATGGCAAAGGAAAAGTAGCAAGGAGATTCCTTGACTTATAAGTGTAAAATTTACAGCATCTGTGGAAATCAAGACGCAAACCTCAGAAAATTTGGAGTCAATCTACCTCAACACCCAGATATGCCACTTATGGGCATGTACCCAAAAATGTTCATCAATCCTACCACAAAGGCACTTTCTCAACTATGTTTGTAGTGGCTTTATTCATAACAGCCAAGAACTGCTATGTCCGTGGCATAATATGTTGATTGATGTGGAAAGACTCCTCCACTAAGGATGGCAATGTCCCTAAGAAAATGGGCCTGGAAAAGAAAAAAAGAAAGTCAGGAAACAGTACTTGCTCATGGGGTATGCCTTCAATTATTGATCCAAGTTTCTATTCCTAAGCTCATAAAATGGTGGAGAATTATCTGACACAATGAGCTAAATAAACACATTCACTGCCTGAGATGCTTTGGTAAGAGGATTTAATTACAACAACATAAATGCAACTTACAAATAATAGAATACCAAAAGTGGTTTTCATTGCCAAGTAAGAGCTGGAAATGTTATCTTTTGGAAGAAAGTGGATGATATCAAGACTTTAGGTGGAAAAAAAACATTGAAATTTGTAATTTGCGTTTCCTGCAGTGCTAGGAAGATGGGGATTATATGAATAATGGCAGAATGTAAGAGATTGAGATAATAGGATTTCAGTCAGAAATAGATTGCGGAAAAAAATTAATCAAGAGGTCATGTGTGTGGTCAAAGATTTTGACTCTAAAATAGTTCTTATTCCGCCTATCCACTGGAAACATACTAGTGCAGAATTTAAAAGATAATGGGCTCCTTCCTTAAAGGTAATATTTAATATGTTGGATGTTCATTGTTGTTGATTCATACAGTAAGTCATGTCTACAGAGAACAAAACAAATAGGGTAGAAATAAGTGAAAAAGAAAAGGTAGTTTTAGATGGCAATCAAGTGCTAAACAGGCAGAAATTTTCAAGGAGTTCATTGGCATTATAAGAGAAGGATATTGCAATATAGTGGAAGCCTATCCAGGTTACCCAAGGGTAAGCAACAGCCTGCTAAATCATTGATTTATGGTTGATGTAAGCAAATTAATTTCTACTCCCAGGAAGCAATGTCAAACAAAATCTGCTTCAACTGTGGTCTAAGTCTGTTAGTGTCTATCTCCATTAATAAGTCAATCTTGGGCTGGACAGATTACTCAGAGGTTAAGAGCACTGGTGCTATTCAAGTGGTCCTGTGTTCAATTCCCAGGAACCAGACGGTGTCTCACAACCATCCATTATGAGATCTGGTGCACTCTTATGGAGAGCAGATGTACATGGAAGCAGAATATTGTATATAATAAATAAATAAATAAATAAATAAGATCTAAAAAAGAAGTCAAACTTTGAAGGATAACTCATTATGTGTTGGTCCTACAAACAAGAAAGAATCAATTTTAAGGAGAGTGGTTCTTAGTCTGTGGTTATAGTTCAGCATAGTTGCAGACAGCTATGTTTTGCAGAGTTAGAAACCCAGTGAGTAGACTCAGAGTTCATTGCATGTAGCTTTGATAATTTAGGCTGTTGTTGTTGTTTTCTATGCTCTTTTGATGGCCTTCCAGCTAGTTTTCAAACAAATCCTACACATAGAGTTTTAGTCTTATAAATGCATAGCCTTACCTTGGCTTCTTTCTAGCCACAATTTCTTAAATTATCCTCTATGCCTTTTACGTCTGAGCTTTTATTTTTCTCTATTCTTTATACCTTTCTTTACTTCTTAGTTCATGGCTTTCAGTGTATTTGAGTGGCTGCCTGCTGGTGTCCTCTGTTATTCTTTTGCCTTCATTTTATACGCCCATATTTCTCCTCCCCTTTCTCCTGTCTTCCTGCCAACATTGCCAGTCCTTTCCTCCCAATATGTTGAACATTCAGTTCTTTATTAGACCAACAGATATTTTAGGCAACCAAAGAGTCACAGACTCACTAAACAAATGCAATATAAACAAAAGCAACACATATTAACGTAATATTCTGCAGTTCCCTGTTTTTATCTACATCAAAAGAAATGTTTCAACTTTAATATACTGAAACTATATACAACATCAAAATTTATCATGTACGAATTAGATTGCATTTTGTAAATTCAGAGAAAATACTTTATTACATGGCTTATCTTAGTGAACTCACAGTTTTATCAATACATTTCTTCAAAAACTAAATAAAAACTTCATATATAACTGTATAACTGTCTAGTCTTCAATTCCATCGAAGACCAAAGAAAGAATTATTACTACCTATGTAAACAGGAAATGCACAGCAAGCAACTTCCCAGAGTTTACAAATGATAGAGACTTTACAAATGACTGTCTGAAACATCACCCAATCTATTTTGCAACATTGGGCATCCATCTTCAGTCTACATGACTACTGTATCTCTCAGATATTTCAGTGAAACAGGAAAGTTGAAGTACTGTTCTCCCTTGTATTAGCAAATTTCATCAGGTATTTTTCTCTGTATCCTGCATAAATGTAACACAACATAATATAATTTTCTATGGAATCATACATTTACAATATGGTCAGTATGATGATTTCAGTTGCACATATGTATGTGATATTTTAGAATGCCTTGACATATGATGATGTGCATATCAACTTCACGTGTGAAGAGTGGACTTTGATGAACACTTCTCAGAAGAATCTCTACAAAGATGTGATGCTGGAGACCTACAAGAACCTCACTGATATAGGTAAGACTGAATTTTCCTTCCTATTTAAAAATAATAGGACAACAGTTACTTGGTTATTGATGCTCTTCTTTAATTTTATTGAGAGAGAAACTAGAATGTTGTAAATAAATCAGTCAAAGTTCTAAAATTCACTAAAGACTGTAACTTAAATAATACAACTTTGCACTAGTTAATATACATTTTATGGTATTATGTTTTAGGATACAGTTGGGATTGTCATAACATCGAAGAACATTGTGCAAGTTCTAAAAGACATGGAAGGTAATTTTCATCTGCAAGGTTGAGAAATTACCATTTGAATCAGTGCACCATGAGAGCTATGCTGTAGAACTGTAATTCCAGTTATTTTAGACTACATATATTACTAAAAGTTTAAGGTGGTTGAGGTGATAAGCATATCTCCAACCCTTCCATTAAGCAAATACTCCTTAGAAAAGCTATTGTTACTTATGTACTTACTGTTACTTTTATAAGTTTCGTGACAGTAGCAATTATTTTTAAGAGTCAAGGAGCAGTTACTGCAGAGAAACATTAATGGCTCTAACACATGTCTATAAGAAACAGAAAGTCAAACTGAATTAAATGTGGAAGCCTCTTCTTTGTAATCTTTATTTACTAGGTATATCACATATTAGTCAGGATACAAGTCATGTGAGCAAAGGGATATGGAGGACATAGAACACCTCTCATAGTATATTTAAAAGACATGCAGTAGTACCCATTTTCAGCATAATTGTTGAATTTGATTCAAGTGTACAATTAATTTGTTTTCCAGATTCATTGAAAATTCATCCACAATCTCCCTCTGCAGAAAAGCCCTATGACTCTAGGACTGTGTAAATACTTCTGTTTTTTCCAGGTCAATAGCAAATGTAGTATGTCTCATAGAGTAGAATAATTTAAACATACAATAAGTTTGATTAAGTAATGAATTTTTCCAGTTCTCTTCAATATATGAAAACTCTCCTGTAGAGAACTTCTGAAAATAAGAAACATATCATAAAGTATTATACGTTCACAGGTATCTTGAAATATACAAAACACTCCTTAAAATAGGGAAAAACATAAGTGGAAAAATAGAGATAAGATTGTAAGACCTTATTTTTCTTTATAATTTAAAAAATTGTAATATTAATACAGATATCAATATTCAAGATTGTATTGAATATGGTAAGGCATGCAGATATGCCCATTTTTCTTTCAGGTATGAAAGAAGCCATATTAGAGAGAAGCCTTCTGTATATACACAATGTGTTAAAGTCTTTGCATATAACAGTCATCTTCAAAGGCATAAAAGAACACATGCTGGAGAGAAACCATGTGAATGCAATCACTGTGGAAAAGCCTTTGCTCAGCTCAGTCATCTTCAAATACATAAAAGAACACATACAGGAGAGAAACAATATGAATGTAATCATTGTGGTAAAGTCTTTCCTTACCACTGTCATCTTGAAATGCATAAAAGAACACACACTGGCGAGAAACCCTATGAATGTAATCAGTGTGGTAAAGCTTTTGCTCAGCACAGTTATCATCAAATTCATACAAGAACTCATACAGGAGAGAAACCCTACAAATGCAATCAGTGTGGTAAAGCCTTTGCTCATCACAGGACTTTTCAAATACATAAAAGAACACATACTGGAGAGAAACACTGTGTATGTAATCAATGTGGTAAAGCATTTTCACATGTCAATAGTCTACAAGCACATAAAAGAACACATACAGGAGAGAAACCCTATGAATGTAACCAATGTGGTAAAGCCTTTTCACAGGTCAGTAGTCTTCAATATCATAAAATAACCCATACAGGAGAGAAACCCTATGAATGTAATCAATGTGGTAAAGCTTTTTCACGTGTTAGTAGCCTTCAAAGACACAAAAGAACACATACTGGGGAAAGGCCCTAAGAATGAAATCAATGTGGGAAAGCCATTGGCTGTATCATCAGTCTTTAAAATCATGAAGAAAATTATACTGCAGAGAAACCCTATAAATGTAAGCATTGTGGTAAAGTTGTGCAATTTGCATATCACACAAAACTTTGAGGGCCTGAGAAAATTCATCCTGCAGGAAATCTTACTGTAAAGAATTTTGTGCTATCTTCAGCCTACACCCATTTAGTTACACAAGTTTCTGGAGAGAAAAAAATCTGAAAATTGTCAACAATCTGCTCAAACATTGTGATGTCTATTTTCTTTGCACCTGCAAACTCAAGTGGACAAAGTCCTATGACTTCATTTAAAAGTTAACCATTTTGATTACACAATATTATTTAATTGCATAAAAACATCAATCAGATCTATTGATTTCTCTAACTTTAATCCTGCATTTTTGCTTCTGTTACATGAACCAATTCAGGATGAAGGGAAACTGTTAAGTCTTTAAATGCCTCAACACCTGGGTTACAGGCACGACTGATTACAAGAGAGAATATTCACATGGGAAAATCTATTTCGATAGAGAGTTGATTTAATTTTAATTATGTGATGTCTATGTGTGTGTTCCTGACTGTTCATGCTTGTTCTCATGAAGTTTAGACTCTTGAGGGTTCTTGTAGCTGAAACTACAGAAAGTTCTAACAAACTTGATCTCGGCCCTGGCAAGGAACATTCCACAAATTTGCTAAACCATATCTCTAACCCTGTACATAATATAAGTGTTTTTTGTATCATCTTGATATCAGGTAATCAGAAAGAACTTATGGAAGAGAAAATCCAATTCATGTAAACTATTTGGTAAAGACTTCATACTTGTCTTGAGTTTCAATAAAAAAATTTCATGTGAAGACGGGGTTTTACTGAGTTAATCAGACCCAAAATAAATGATAAGTGTGTGTGTTTTATTGGGGACCACCTTAGACAGATGTTAGTAAACATCCCCCAAGGCTTTCCTTCCCTGGAAGATGGACCCTTCTGAATTGGTCCACAATCCAAGAGAGAGAGAGAGAGAGAGAGAGAGAGAGAGAGAGAGAGAATGCCACATATTCTCCACCTTTTGGTCATGTGCACAGACCCAAATGCACAGCATATGAGAGTCAAGATCACTCCCATCTGATTGGTCTGTCTTCTAGAGGCTCTGATTGGCCTTTGAGGCCTGTGGGACAGGAACAGTAGAGCAGAAGAGACACAGCACAATGGCTTGATCTGATCAAAGAATTCCTGTGTTGCCACAGGGTACCAGAAAACTAGAAACCATGAGGTGAATCCTGAGGTGGGGACATTTTCAAACCCCTGGGGATGGAGCCAGAAATAGCAGGCAGTGTCTGGACTGATGTGACTCCAGGTGATGGCTCATCCTTGGCAACTTGAGGGCAGAGTTGGGAAGTGGGCAACCAAACATTCCAATGTCTTTCTATAGCTATCGATGCTGGTTGGGCTTCCACATAAACAAACCATATTCGCTGGGTTGTCAGTTTAAGTCTGTTTTTTTTTTCAATTGACAATGGAGTATGTAGTGAGGGGTGAGTCATGCCTTGGTGGTCTCACATTCAGTAGGAATTATTGGTGGAGAAGTATTCCATTAGCTACTATACTTTGTATTTCCTTGAGAACATAGAGAAACTAGATAGGGTGAAGCAGTTTATGTCTGGTTTCTTTGGTTGACAAGGGAGTATATAGGGAGGGGGTGAGTCATGACTTGGTGGGCTCACATTCGGCAGGAATTATTGGTGGAGTATTCCCTAGCTACTATACTGTGTATTTCCTTCAGGAGGTAGAGAAGCTAGGTAGGGTGAAGCTTCCTCCGTAACAGTGAGGTGCAAGTATCACTGTTCAAAGCCCTGCCCTCAGGGTGCCAGGGGAGGACCCTTCCCTTGATTCACCTCAGTTCAGTCTCTGCACTTAAAAGGCCCAATATTTGAGGCTCCAACTCCTAAAATCCCCCACCTCAGCTTTCACCTCTGGATTTTTGATTCACTGTTCTCATAGGGCCACCCAGAAATGATTTGCTCACATGAAACATGTATTTATTAATTCAGCCTGATTGAATCATTTTATCACCAACCTTGGGTTTCCTATTTCCTTTCCACTAACTGGGATTTTTAAACATAACAGGAAGGCTTTACCCTTGGGCTCCCTTGGTTTTCTACAGCAATCTTTGGATCCCATTCCCATGGCTGTGGCACGGAGAGGACATGAGGGCAGGACATGGACCAGGCAGAACAATCAGGTCATGAGCACAGCGCTGAGCTGGCATATGCTGGAACTGGGTGCTTGACACCTCATGGCTTATAGTTACCCCATTCTGGCAGCAGCTTCCTAGTCTCAGAAGATGCTGCAGGACCCAGGCCCACTGAGAGTGGTTGCTTCTTGATGAAGCCAATCCACAGTCAGGGCCATGCTCAGTAGGAAAACCCAGGGAGGGAATTTCCAAACTAGAGGTCCAAGCATCCACCCTGCCAGAGCCCACATGACCTTGATAACTGATGACACCTAAAGCATGTCCAGAATGTTTATAGGTGCTGGCGCTGGCGCTGGCATGTACTCACAAGTATAGCCAAAAATCTGGCAATTTATCCTGTGCTGAGAGTTCAGCTGTGAGAACATGTGAGCCCACTGAAAGCCTCATGAACAGCCAAACAGCATTAGACATAGGCAGTAGATCCTAATCCTCCCAGTGCAGTTGTAACCAAAGAATTCTTAATTTCCCCTCACTCCCACCTACAGCCACCTCTACTGCTGGCTTGAAATGAGATGACAAAATGTTTGGGGCTTACACCAGACCCAGCATATAATACCTGTTCCTCCCTGGACTCCTTGACATCTCCATTTCATCTGATTCAAAGGAGTTCATGCCTCCAGCTCCAGGAGAGGTGTTTACCTTGTGTTGTTTCTGATTGATTTTTCTGCTTCATTCTACCAGCCACCCAATCTCTCATGCCCTAAAAAGCAAACCCTTTTGTAGGCACCTCTGTCTAAAAGTTCTTTCCTCCAGTTCTTTCTGGAACATACTCCCAGCCACTGCTCTGAGGCACTTTATCAAAGGCCTCCTTATGAAAGACCAAAAATTAAAATTAATAAAAGTTTAAAAACTTGGATCCTAAAAAGGGAACTTTTGAGGACTCCTCAACTGAGAAATGCCATGGCTTGCCCTTTAGTCCTATTCTCAGAGAAGGGGGGTTGACTGTCCACCACCAATATCAACATTCCTTTGTCTGGTAATTGGTGGTTGTAAATGTTTCTTGGCCCAGGGGATAACTGACAACCCTGTGACCCTGTAACCCCACATCCTCATGCCCTGTCTTTTCTTACTCAAATGTACCCTCCTCAAAATATATGGTTATTGCCTTACTCTGTACTTTGTATGAACTTAAGTCACCAGGAAGATTTTGCAATTTGTGAGTTTCAGCATTATGATCTTTCGTATAAAAGCCCCTATCAGTTATTGTTGAAGGCTTCTGACACTTACAAATAATAGAAGTCAAACCTAGCTTGAATAAAGAGAAACCTTTGCATTTGTACAATTTGTGTCACATCCTTGGGGTGGTGTGTCTGGGTCTCCACAAACCTGGCATAATACTTGATCTCTGAGCTTGCTGCTAACTCAATGATGGGCTTCATCTCTCATCTGTCTCACTGTTAGCAATACAAAGCCCAACTGACTGTCTCTCTGGTACATTGTATGCACCCTCTTCCAACGCAGCAGCTGCTGCTGTCAGTTTGCAAATAAAATTCATACCTATTTTGCAGGCATTTTGTTGTTTGCCTTATAATTATATGTACCTTGGGATGAGCAATCACTCGTTTCCTTTATTCTACATGCAGTAGCTTATCAGCCTGTAATTAACCGACTAGACATCACTAGATTTAAGCTTTGGAAGCTCATCTGTAAAGCAGATTTATGAAGTGGACATGTTGGTGGTGCAATGTAGGAAGTTGTGCTTTTGTGGATGCAGTTGGAACAACCTGAAGGTCACCCCTGAGAGGTGTGGACTAAAAAAAAAAAGGCCAGCTAAAGACCATAATGCAAAGACAAAAACAAGGAATAAAATCAGGAGGAGAGTTTCAGTTGATACAGAATGCCATGAGTTTATTTTCACCACTCTTATATACCTTAACCAAAAAAAGGAACATGCTTTCAAGTATATGGAGCAAACAGACTCTTTTCCCTCAATTCTTCAAAGATTCGGTAACTACCACTTATATTCAAGTTTCTCCTTCTTACATGGCCTTGAGGGTTACAAGTAACCACACCTCAGACCAGGTCTGTTTTTATTTAGAATAAGATAGTCAAGGACAAGACCAGACATCCTTCTGTAGCCACACCTTTCACCTTTAGATTTTATGACTTCCTCAGTACAGTTTTGAACTCTCAGCTTTTGAGCCAAGATTGAGTAAAGCCATCTTTATGTGCACTGACAGTGAAACATGTTTCTCATTTATATGCCTTTGTCAAAAGGCAATTGTGAGTAAAGGGTGGATGTGGTGGCTCAACTCTCTGCCTGGCTGACATCCAGACTGCTTATCTGAATTTTTCAATTTTTTTAAGATCTTGTTCTGTTCTGGAACAGAACATGGCTGTTCTGGAACTCCTGGGTATAAGGCAGCCTAATTTATTGTCTTAGCCTCTGGGGTAGCTGGGATTGATGGATTAAGGTGACAAATAACACAATATCCTACTATACATTGAAATTGTAGAGAAAAGATGACACTTTTTTTATATTTGTTAGGGATAGAGATTGATTTTTCCCAAAATATAGAGGTTCTTCCTGTAAATTAGTGTGTACGTCTCTTACATCTGCTTTTCATGCTTTGCAAAGTTGCCCTTACAACTTTGTCTGTCCAAAAATATTACCCAAATTGAATTCTTTTTAAAATTGCTTAGGTTGTTGCTTACTAAGCTCTGGTGACTAAGTGTAGAAATAAAAAAAATGATCAGGTTTTGATTCATTCTGTTTTGGTGTGTGATTTTTGTGTATGTCTGTGGCTCCTTGCTTCCTTACCCAAGATTTGATGTAGTGCACATTCATCTTGAGCTCTCTATGAAACACAAAAGTACTTTGTAGGCTTGAATATTCTGCCTCTACCTTCTAAGTTCTGGGTGACAGGTGTGTGATACTGTGTCTCTCGTTTTGTTGGTATTTTGAGATAGAGACTTACTATGTTGCACAGGTTGGCCTCAAACTCCCAATGTCTCTCCTGCTGAGTCCTGGAGTGAGAAGCAGTTCAATCTTGAGTCACCAGACCCTACTGGTGGCAAAGTTGTTAATCTAGATGTCACAAAGGAAGTGTGGCAGTTACCTCCAGTCTAGCCAAAGACACTTAATGACTGCACTCTGGGGCTTTTCTGTCGTTACTTAATTGGGGAATATCTTTTTAATCAACAAGAAAACAAATACAAATAAGAAGAGAATTTAGCCAGGCAGTGGTGGTTGAAGCCTTTGATATCAGCACTCTGAACACAGAGGCAGGTGGATCTGTGAGTTTGAGAACAGCAAGGGCTACAGAGTGAAGCCCTGTCAAGTGTCCATGAAGATGAGGAGAAATTACCAGGACTAGCAGCTGTAGTTACTGGTAATTGAGAGCCATGAGTGTTGGAGCTAGAAATATAAATCCAGTTCTCTGGAAAATCTAGAAGTGCCCTAACCTGAGCTATTGTTCTAGCCCAAACAGATGCACTGTTAACAGTTATTCCACAGGTTATTGTCAGTATTTTGTTGTTGTTGTTTTTCTTTGATGAAGCTCTAGGTGATGAAACATGATCCATCACACTCAAAAAACACACATGAGGTTTATTGGGGAAGGGAACTAAGGGAGTCTTAGGTGTTAAACAACAAAGAGAAGAAATGGAAAGAGACAGAGAACATGAAGGTGATGCTTGCTTATGAAGGGAAATGGAGAGGTTTAGAACAAGTCTCAA
>NW_023276808.1:4385431-4406517 GCF_003668045.3 Cricetulus griseus
TATCCACATCAATCAACATATTATGTCACGGACATAGCAGTTCTGGGCTGTTATGAATAAAGCCACTACAAACATAGTTGAGAAAGTGCCTTTGTGGTAGGATTGAGGAACATTTTTGGGTACATGCCCATAAGTGGCATATCTGGGTGTTGAGGTAGATTGACTCCAAATTTTCGGAGGTTTGCGTCTTGATTTTCACAGAGGCTGTAAAAGTTTACACTTATAAGTCAAGGAATCTGCTTGCTACTTTTCCTTTGCCATCATAGGTTGTAATTTGTCTTATTTATCTTAATCGCCCTGATAGCGGTATGAAAATAAGTGAAAGTAGTTTTGATAAGGACTTCAGTGATGGCTAAGGATGGTGAACAGTTATTCAATATTTCCCAGCTAGTTTAGGTTCCTCTGCTGAACATTCTGTATAGAAATATATTCTACTATAATCTGAATAATTGTGTAGTTGTTGTCCAGTTTCTTTAGTTATTATAGTGAATAAGGCAACACAGAAGCACATGGACTAGAATGGTAAATATACTTATAAGTGGATACTAGAATTTAAGTAAAATACAATTCCAGTATCACAGTTAATCACCGTAAAATCCAAAGATGCAGACAGGCTTAGTAAGTAGAACAGCTCTAGGGGAGTGTGTTGATAAATTCCTTGTACAAATTAAGCTTGTCTGAAGAAAAAAAGATGGAGCTTGCCACTAGCTAATCATAGAGGTCTAGAGGTCTGTACAGATGGCTGGCAGAAGCAGGAAGTGAAATGGGTTTCCAGAGATAGATATACATTGGCTAAGGAGAGAGCAGATATGAGCAAAAAGAAACAGAAAATCGCACTTTTCCACTTGGAAACTAGTGAGGTAAAGGTGGCTTTGGCTTACACCTTCTCTATCATCTCTCAGCATTTTGCTCTATATCTTACTCCAGGTTTTTAAGAACTCCAATTACAGGGGAGATCCATGAATCTCTCTGGATGTAAAAAAAATCTGATTTTCTTGATTCAATGATGGCATGTAGAGACGTGACAGGAAAATATCAGGTGAGTAAGAATGAGGCAGAGGGAAAAAAGATGGGAAGACATGACTGCAATGGGGAGCTTTTAACAGGGGTTGTGGAAACAGTGCAATCAGAATTTCCCAGAACCTGTAAGGGTGAGTCCTTGGTGGGGACTCTTAGTAATCAACAATAAAGAAGCTGAACCATCCATCTTCTGTAAACACATAAGCCTCCCATTATTGGATAGGGACACTAAGGCAGCCACAAAATTGTAGAATCAATCCTGCCTGCAAAATATTCTGGTGCAATGGTGGAACAGATCTTCTACACTGTCCAACAAATGAATGCTTAAACTTGAAGCTCTAACTCTGTGAGGAAAATCATGCCTGATAGTACCTGAACAGCTGAGGAGTCAGAACATGAATGGCTTAAAGAACTATTTTAGAACAAAAAAAAATATTGAACAAGAAATAAGTTAATGAAAGGATTCCTAAGTATATTCTGCTATAATTACAAATTGGTGCTTAGCCCAATTGTCATCAGAGAGGCTTCTCTCAGCAGCTGACAGAAACACATGCTGAGATCCCTACCCAAACATTAGCTTCAGCTCTAGGAATCCTGTGGAAGGAGTCAGGGCGGGGCGGGGCATTGCGGGATCCAGAGGGATTGCATAAAACAGGAGAAAATGCTCCACAGAATGAACTGAAAAAGGTTCAAAGGGATTTGCTTATGTGATTCCTACCAGTACGTCTTGTGGTGACTCTTTTTAGAGCTCTTGGGGCTATTTTCCTTCTACTGAGTTACCTTGGTCAGCCTTCTATGAGGGTTTGTGCTTAGATTTATTTACCTTGTCATGATGTTAGGTTGATATACATGGGAAGCCTTCTCTTTTCTGAAGAGAAAAAGAGTAGCAGTGGATTTGGGTAATGGAGATTGGAGACAGGGCTGGAATGAGTACAGGCAGGGGAAGCTTTCTATTTACACCAAGTTCAATTATCGTCATAACCTATAATAACCCAAAAGCTCAAATTTCTGAATTCTCCTCTGATACTCAAGACAGTCTCTTGAGTATCACATTTTGTAAAATCAAGAAACTAATTAAGGATTTCCAACATACACTGATGGGCACATTGTATATTCACATTCATAATAAGAGGAAGATGGCTGTATTCCAGCCCCAAACTCAGGAAGACAGCCCTTATTCATGTGTATGTCCCACCAGCAAGAATAACAGGTATGGGAGAGGTCTTGGTCCCCAGACTTATAGCTGGGAAACCAGCATAGGACAGATCTAGACTCCCTGAATGTGTGTGTCAGTGAGGAGATCTTGGAAATCTATTGGGCCCCTTGTAGTGGATCAGTACTTATCCATAGCATAGGAATGGACTTTGAGAGCCCATCCCACATGGAGGGATAATCCCTGAGCCTAGACACAAGAGGTTTGTCATTGGCCCTATCACAAATTATATGACAGACTTTGAAGACCCTCTATGGAAGGCCTCACACTTGCTGGGGATCCGAAAGGGTATGGGATAAGTATGGTGTTAGTAGTGGGGGGGCATGGGATGGAGAGGGAACTGGAATTAACATGTAAAATAATCTTTTTAATTAAAACTAAAAAGAATGACAGGTAAGGTGATTCACCAGCTCATGAAACTTCCATAGTACCTACATTCCCAGACAGAGTACTCCAACATCTCATTAGCTGCCACCCTCAAATCCATGACCCCATGAACAAATTGGATTAATATCCTCTGCTCAAGTGCAATTCACCCAAGTCAGAAGAACAAGTAGGCAAACTGAGGCAGAGACACCCTTCTGGACCAGAGTTAATGGCAGTTATCTGAAATACACTGTTTCCTCTGGAGTGGATATTCTCCATTCTTTAAATATCCCCCATCACTATTTAGAATCCAAATCCCTCCTCATCTCTGTGTTGTAGCCTCCAACTATAGAAGAATCCCTGTACTTGAACAAAGGATAGACCATTTGCCAGAAGTCGATATGGGCCACGTTACCACAGAACTTACACAGTCTCTCCATGCCCAATCAACATTATCACCAGTTTCTATAGGGGTCACCCTAACCACACCTCCTGGGGCTGGCTACAGGTGTACCTGGCCATGACCACTAGTGCATGAACAGTGTGATGAGAAACTAATTTAGGAGTCGGCGACATATATGGAAAAGCCCCTCTCTTTTCTCTGCTGCTTCAGCTTGCTGTGCTTTCCTGCCAGTTGGCTAGGGAGCTCTGTAAGCCAAATATATAGATATATATATATATATATATATATATATATATATCCATTACCTGATTATGCATTGGTAACTCACCAATAAGGTTCTCTGCTCTCTTCCCTTTTTACAGCCTCAAACTTTGGCACTACTCCCTTCTGGAACAAAGACCACACACACCTACAGGAAGATTTCCAGCCAAAACACTGCGGTAAGAACCACTGTTCAATCATGGGCCACACAGATCAGAAGATCATAGAGCAAATAGAAGTCAAGAAAATACACCCTTCCAACAAAGGAAAACTGAGAAATCAGCACCTAGACCCGACATCACCTGAAAGCAAGACAACCAGACACCAGCATAAATATACAACCAAAAGGCACCAGAGCAATAAATCACTACCAGATTCTGGATATCCTACTGTAGTAAGCGATTGCTATTCCAACACATTTGAAGCCCAATTAATACCAAATTTATAAAGAGGACAGAAGTCCTTAAAGTTGAAGTGAGTTAATAAACCATTAAAAAATTCAGGGAAAGTATAATTGGAATATTGGAAAAAATTAATAAATCACTTAAGGAAAGTCAAAAAACAAACTCATAAACAGTTGATGAAATGAATGAATCTGTTCAAGAACTGAAAATCAATACAGAAGCAATAAAATGACAATTGAAGGAGTTAGGGAAATGGAAATCCATGTAATCCATCAGGACCTACAGAGGCAAGCCTCAGTAACAGCATACAAGACATGAAACCGAGCTTTGAATGTATCATTTATGAAATGGGATATCCAGAACATCTGCAATACTATGAAAACATCAAATGTAAGAATAACAGGAATAGAATGAGAATAAACTCAGGTTGAACTCCCAGCGAGTAGTTTCAAAAATTCATAGTCAAGATTTTCCTAAATTAAAGAAGCATATTGGAGAACACAGCCAACAGAATTGCAGAGGCTCACAGGGTCTGCATCAGGATTGATGGGGATGTCCTTCTGTATATATGCTTCTATTATTTGTTGATGAATAAAACAATGTTTGACTAAAGAGGCAAGAAGGTATGCAAGGCTAGGAGAGGAGGAGGATTTTGGAAATGGTGGGCAGAGAGAGTCCACCTGAGACAGATATGATGTAGCCAGCAAAGAATCAACAGGTTTGGTCATTCTCCAGTAAGCCAAGGCCATGTGGAAATACAAAGATTTATAAAATGGGTTAAAAATTAAGACAGAATTAGCCAATAAGAAGCCCTAGTGATCAGCCAAAAGTTTAATAATATGGCATATGTGTGCTTGACTAGTGCTGTAGGCCGGCAGTCCCTGGCAGGACAAGAAAATCCAGCAGCACGTGTGTTCTGTTATTGTAATATATCCAGGTGTTTTTGGTAACTACTGACAGTAGAAGTGGGTGTGTGTCTATGACTCTCTTGCATGCTGTTGGAATTCTTTTCTCCTGCTAGTTCACTTCATCCAGCTTTGATAGGAACATTCATGTCTGTAGGGAGTAACCCTAGCCCCGCCCAATAGTCCTGGGGCAGGTACCAGGTGGACCTGGGGACTCGCCCATAAGAGCGGGGTGAAGGAAAGCCGGCATGACGTAAGAGGGGCTTCTTAAAAGACTGCACGTGGGGACCGGGCGCTCTCTTTGTTCTGGCTGTGCTGGCTGGGTTCTTAACCTAGCTCTGGCCTGTGTTTCACCCGGCTGTGCTTGGAAATAAAGAGACCTTAATCCAATATCTGGCGCCCAACGTGGGGCTGATCTGATCTTTAGAGGCAAAAGTATTCTTTTGCACATTGGGTTTGCATTGTGATAAGCTAAACTATACACAATTGGATGTCTTATTGTTAGATCTGTTACCTGTTTGTCTACTGCTCTGGTCAATCTGTCTAAGAAGTCTTTAAATGGTTCTGTTTGTCCCTGTTCTATTTTTGTAAAAGCTTCTAGCTGTTCTCCTGATTCACGAACCTTGTCCCATGCATTTAATGCTGCTGTTCTGCATAGGGACAGTGTATGGTCGTCATATTCAGCCTGAATCTGTGGGTCAGAATAAATGCCTTCTCCTAGGATTTTTTGGAGAGGTGCATCAACTCCGTCCCTGGCGGCTTGTCGTTCTAAGATTCCAGCTTCTTCCCTGAATAATGCTCTCCATTCAATTAAGCAGGAATTATCGAGGACAGCTGATGCCAAGCCCACCCAATCTGCGGGCGTCACCCTGTTAAAAGTGGCCCAAGTATGCAACAGCTGTTTTACATATGGGCTATGAAGACCATACGAGACAACCGATTCCTTAATATGCCTAAGATCCTTTAATTGGGTTGGTTGCCACGTATATGCTGTCTGCCCCTGGGAGTGTTTTTTAGATGGTTGCTTGTCCACCACCATGGCCGGCTAGACTAAAGGTGTGTGTGTAACCGCTTTAGGGTGATTGAAATACCTTCTCGAATTGTGCATCTCGGATCGAAGTGAGTCAGTGTCTTCTTGTTCAAGGTATGTCAGCCGGGTCAGAATTTCGTCACGCGAGGCTTTAATCTCATCCACCATTAAGGATTCAAGGCGTGATGCGGAATCCTCGATTTGCTTCGACAATTCTCCTGTAAGATTTTCTAGACGAGTAATACGTTCATCCCTAGCTAGCATTTGGGTGGCCTGGAAATAGCCATCCAAAGATTGAAATTTAGAATCAAGGTTGCGATTAATCTCTGCCATTAACTCGGTAGACATTTCCAGTTTGACCACCCTGGTCTGTAACTCCTCCTGTAATCTTTGAAGCTCAGTTCTAAGTTCATTATAGTCCCTCTCACATTTCCCAGCTATTGACTTAGTGGCATTATCTGATTGTTGAAGCCTATTCTGGGTCTCTTGTACCTTAGTGACAAAGGAATAGGAGAGAGAGCCTAGCTGAGTTTCTAAGCGGCTGCATGCCATCTCTAGCGATTCACAGTCTGCTGCCTGCTTAGCCATTAAGGCATCATGGTCTGTAGTTTGTTTTGTTTGTAGAATACTTAAACTAGATTTCAGTTCCTCATGGTCTGTAACCTGTTTAGTTTGAATTATTCCCAAACTAGATGTCAGTTCCTCATGATCTTTAGTCTGTTTAGCTTGCATTATTTCCAAACTAGATGTCAGTTCCTCATGGTCTTTAGTCTGTTTAGCTTGCAGCATTCCCAAACTAGATGTCAGTTCCTCATGGTCTTTAGTCTGTTTAGCTTGTAAGGTCTGAATAAGTTCCTGAGTCTCATCACGATCCTTTGCCCGATCGGCCTGTAAAGACTCTAAGATGGAGCATCTGTCTATTTTTATGTTGTTATAAATGTGCTGAATAAGTTCCTGAATCTCATCACGGTCCTTTGCCCGATCGGCTTTTAAAGACTCGAAGGAGCATCTGTCTATTTTTATGTTGTTATAAATGTGCTGAATAACATCCTGAATCTCATCACGGTCCTTTGCCCGATCGGCCTTTAAAGACTCGATGGAGCATCTGTCCATTTTTATGTTGTTATAAATATGCTGCATTTCAGCTTGAGTAGTAGATAGATCTGTCTGTATCTTATAGAACATTGAACGGAGCCCATCTTCCAGTTTTTGTTCTAACAGCTCAAGAATCGATGAATAGGTAAGTTTTGATTCATTTAGAGCTTGGCTACGTAAGGCTTGTATGTCCTGCAAGTGGGTAGAGATATCAACCTTCCTTCTATTCTTGAGGAACAACGACACGTGAATCAAGAAAGTCACAGCTAACAAAACATGTAAGCCCATATTTTGTAAGTCAGCCTGCTCCTCCAGCAGTGAATGCATGTAAGCATAAGAGATATTATACTTGTCTAGCTTTAGGGGAAATGTAGCCATATTTATTGGTAAATTCATTTCCCGTTGTAGTAACCACGTGCCGGCCAGCAGGTGGCGCAGCACGTCTATCTAGAGTAGGATCTGACTCACAGAATTCTGCTTTTGCCGCTAAGGAACTTTTTGGAACTTACCTGTGGGTATTTGCGTCAGGCAGGTGGCTGTGCCCACGGCTAGAGTTGAAAGACTTACCCTGCCAGGGTCTGGTCGCAGACGGAGGCAGCAGGTAGAGACCTTAATCCAATACATGTCTTGTCAAATTGCAATTAATTATGCAGAGTTTTGGTTATATCTATGGATATGTTCCCTACTTAGAAAGTAAATAGAGGAGGACCTAGTGGAGAGGGGAGAAGTGGAGACAACTTTGATGAGTGGAGATAGGGGAAAATGCAGATGGGATATATTTTATGAGAGAAGAATACATTTAAAAAATAAAGAAAGGAATTGCGCATAATGAGAAAAGATTAACTAAAGCACTAAATCTCATCAGGACAAACGACATAATTCTGGATTTCTACCATACACAGGTGGGGTAACATTCTCAAAATACTTAGATAATTCTATCCCTACAAATTGTCATACATGTCTCTCCTTTGCTATTTACACTCCTGTCTTAGGCTTTCCATGTAAGATTCCCCATAGTTTGGGTACGTCAACATCCTATTGTCTCAAAATTCAACAATGGCTTCATCTTGAAAACTTCATGCAATGAACTCTCACCATATCTTCACTGGTTTTCTAACTCTGCCAGATTCCAACAGTGCTGAAGTGAAATCAAAAGGCAGTAATTTGACCTATATATTTTGCAACTTTCTTCTTTGCAGAATCATTACAACATGGGTTATAACAAAATTTGTGTTCTAAGTTGTGATGGACTCTACCACAATTGGACCAGAGTTACAGCAGGTTCTGTAAGAAGTTACTTCTTCAGATTAGGAATCAAGTAGCCTATTCCTTTCATAAATTTAAGGCTTATGTGGGTGAAGTCTTACCATTAAAGAACGTTCCTAATTATGTAACATCTCAAATACCAATGAGCCGTGATACCAAAAATAAAAACTTTTGAGTATGGATTTGCTCCTTCCCAGATGTTCTTTTTTTCTTTTCTTTTTCGAGGCAGGGTTTCTCTGTGGCTTTGGAGGCTGTCCTGGAACTAGCTCTTGTAGACCAGCATGGCCTCAAACTCACAGAGTTCTGCCTGCCTCAGCCTCCCACGTGCTACGATTAAAGGCGTGTGCCACCAATGCACGGTCTCCTTTCCCAGATGTAACCAGCAATTTTCTGAGGATTATGAGGGCAGAACTGTGAAACTCATGTAGAGTAAGGCAAAGTGCAGAAGTCTTCTGACCCATGGTTTTACCTTATTAAATCAAAATCCCAGTTGAGTGTAACCAGGAACTGACCTATGAACAATTTACCAAACAGAAGCAGAGAAATACACAGAGAGACAGAGACTAATAAATGTATACAGTGAGACATACACAGAGAGGAAGATACAGACAGAGAGACAGAGTGAGAGAGAGAGAGGATTCCCTAAGGACCCATTGAAATATAACTTAACAAGTCACCAAACCTGTCATCTTTCTTTGTACCAATACTTAAGTGTGGTTTGCCTTCCCAAGATCACACTTTCCCCAAATTCACTCGTTCTAGTAATATCTTTACTAAATCTATGTTAAAAATTTCTTTCTGCTAATGTGTTTTCATGTGAGACAGAACAGGGGTTCTCTGTAAGTTCCAGGCCTAGCATACGTACTACATAATCAGTTCCAGGACAGACAGCATTAGAAAAGACTGTGTCTCAAAACAGACTCACTTCAAATATTTCTATTTAATAGAATTTAGGATTGTGAAAATGGTCTAACAGATAAAGTACTCACCTTACCACAATCCCTTCATTTTGCATTCTAAAGACAGTTGCTACAGTACATGCCTATAATCCAATGCTTTTGATGGCAGTAAAATGCAGACAAAAGAAATCCTGACAAGCATCATTGCATGGAATGGCAACCTAGAGACCCTCAAATATGCTAAGTGTAAAAGGCAAACACCCAAAATCCTTCTCTGATTTTTACACCCAAACCATGACAAACATCCACAACTTCGACAAAAAAAGAATTACATACATAAAAACAGACACAAGAAAATAAATAATAAAATTATAATAGTATGGATTAACACACACACTTTGTTCTTTGAATTTGCAGCCAACCTCATCTGCATTCTGTGTTCAAGGACAGAGAAAGATATGTAGAGAAACCTTGTCCCAAAATAAAATTCTAACTCAGATTATCATTGACTCATGCTGAAATCCTTTTCCAAAAATACACTGAAGTGTTTCAGCTAAATCTCACCAGAGATCCCAAGGTACAAAACAATATGTCTTAGGTCATTTTTGGTGTCTACCATCGGTGGGTGTCAAATTAGTTTCAGATAATGAATATAGCTGAGTATGGTAGCAGAGATAGGCAGAACTCCTTGAATTTAAGCCAATTTGGACTACGTATTGAATTTGAAAGTAAAACATTTCTCAACAATGCAAACAAACATACACATATACATATTCACCAATGTAGTTGAATATAATTTTGCCCTGTTGCTTGACAGAAGATCTCATAAGAAAACTCTAGCTATGTCTGGTGGTGCTGGAGCATGCCTTTAATCCCAGAACATAAAAGGCAGAGGCAGATGGATCTCTGTGAGTTTGACACCAGCCTGGTCTACAAGATCTAGTTCCATGATAGCTTCCAAAGCCACAGAAAAATCCTGTTTCAAAAAAACAAAAATTCTAGCTAGCCTAAAACTCATACTGTATAGTTCAATGAATAATATATATTGAATATTTTAAAACACATTCTAGTAAATACGTCATTTTATGCCATTAGCTCATTATTCAAAGCATAAGAATTTTCTGTACAAGGGGGACATTCCAAACAATTGTCTGCATATTTCCTTAAATGATAAGGGAAAAATTTTTTATTGTTTATATCCCTACATGGTTTTTCCTCTACCATATCATTCTATGAAATCAGTGTAAATATTTCCTTCAACACTTTTCCAATTTAGATTTTGCTAGTTTATCTCTAAATTGAGGTATTTGCACATTTTGTTTTAATACTATGCCTCCAAACCTAGAAGCTGAAATAATGCCTATTGAAGTAATTTTACAGCTACCAGTAACCCAGTAAATTTTTAAGAATGTTTGTTAATAGTTATAAATCTTCCAAGTATGCTGTTGAATTTTTGTAACACCACTTATTGTTAATTTTACACAGCTCAAGAAAATATAAAGGCAGTTTTGATACATGATGATAGTATTATTTGTTGTGCTATCAACACATTGAGTTAAAAAGCTGTTATTGTATGCTACATGAAATAAAATAGCTATAATTGAATGCTAGATTTTCTAAATAGCACATGATGCGCAAGTCCAGAAGCCTATGTAAACGATGATCTTCTCAAAATTAAATTTGTCAGAGTTTCTCATATTTCTTCTATAAATGGTAATGAATCATATACTTACTGACATGGGGTTTCTACAGCTGTGAAGAGACACCATGTACATGGTTAATCTTTTAAAGGAAAGGCATTTAATTGTGTGACTTCTATTTTCAGAGAATTTATCAAGTATCATCAAGGTGCAAAATGGTAGAATGCAGGCAGACATGCTGTTGTAGAAGAAACTGGGCATTGTACATCTTGAGCACTGGCAATGGGATGTGGTCTGTGACATTTTCATGGCTTGAACATATATAAGATGTCAGTGTACACCTCCACAGTGACACAATTGTACCACCAAGGCTATATCTACAGCAACAAAGCCACACATCATAAGAATGTCATTTCCTATGAGCTTATTTGGGACAATTACATGCAGACTACCACAGGTTAAACATATTATGGTTCACAAGGAAGTATGATATGTCCTTTAGTGAGAGTTAACAATGAACCCATCCAAAAGAGAAAGACTAAAAGTATAAGTTTCTTTTCACAACAGAATTTAGTAGACCATGAAATAACTGGTGGGGCACACCTAAGGCCCCACAATAAATTACATGAAGTATTCAGCTGCATTCATCCAAATGTGGGAATAATTAAAAGGTTGTTCATTATCCTCAAATTGTACTGAGAAGCTAGTGAGGAACTTCTTTAAAACCAGTTATATTTTTGAGATTTGTATTTTAACAACTTTGCTTCCAATAACTTCTATATGTTAAAATTTTATGTTTTCCATGTGCTTAAACATAAGCCACACCATCATTAATTCCAAAGAATTCTGGTATATTTTGTGTTATTAATGATCAAACATATTTAAGAATCAGAAGCCTAAGTATAATGAGAATAGAAAATGAATGGCTTTAGACATGTAGATCCAGCTAGTCAGTGTCACTACTACCTAAAAAAGTGTCACCAGAAAGGAGAATCCAGTGACATCACTCACATATAAGCAGACACAATCCTAGAACAATGTGACACCAGTGGTCTTTACATTGCTTTGTTGGAGGTTTTTGTGTTTTTGTAAAGACAAAACAAAACCCATTCTCAATATACTTTGCAGAGTTATATTTTTGGCAAGTTATATTTATCCAATGAAAAACATGTTAGTCTAATGAATTTGTTTAGATTAAATGGTAATGCAATTTGATGAATTATTTCCATTTTAATGAAGAAATCTTTATTGTTTGTATATAACCTTTGTCATTTTTGATGGTTACTATGTTCCCCCCAGTGAGAATCAAAGAAAAATCTCTTTACTGATGTATCTCATATCTTGCTTTTTATTCTGAGCTCTACATATCTCTAAAGTATACAGTTTTAATTTACCAGTATATTTTTAACTAATATCTTCTAAGGCTGTTGTTTCCTTTTCAATAGCATTTCAAAATATAGGTAATCACATATTATTTAATCTATCTCTGGCTGACTTAATTATCCTTTCTTTCTATTAAGCATGTCTTCTAAGGAAACACATAATGTGTTCATATAAGTAATCTTCATCAAGAAAAGAATCAGAAGTCAGATATTGGGGTAAGAACCTGAAAGATCAGGGAGCCAGTTGAGCAGCCATCAGTGACTCCTACCTCTTCCATTCCTCAATCTAAAATGAGCAAGATCCTCTTGCAGCCCCACATTACTACTTCCTGTCTCCAATTTCTCCACAGTCCATCTTTATTGTTTCCATAATCAGTAAAACATAGGTGATTCTGCCATGATTTGATGGACCCTACCAAGCATGGATCAAGTTTGCTACAGTTTTTTTATAATGTTGCTCCTGAGATAAGTATTTACTTTGCATACTCCTTCAATAACTTAAGGGCTTAGATAGATAGAGTCTTAGACTTGTGCTACCTTCCTAGACTTTAAATGCAGGCCAGGGAATTTTCTTTTATGGTGTTAAAAACCTTGAAAATTGCTCTCTCTTTTCCATCACTGGATTGCCATCTGAAACTACCTAATGTTATTTTTCTTAACCAGAGACTTTTCATTTGTTAATACTTTTGTCCTTTTCACTATAGACTTGAAGGAGTCAACAGTAATAATCAGCTAACCGAAGCAATATTTTGTCTAATACATCAGCTCAGCAGCCTATTACTCTCAAACTAACACTTACTCACTTTTTGGGACATGCAAATAATAATAAAGATTCAGTGACAAAACATCACAAAAATGAACTCTAGCTATTTTTTTTTCATGAAACATTCTAAGCACCTGTGCTTACTTACTATACGAACATCACATAATTCAATCAAAAAGGATTGAAGCCAGGCATGACTGGAGGGCCAAAGCAAGAAAAAGATATGACTGTTTTATTGAGAGCAATCAGATGTTTTATATCTCTATCAGAAACATAAGATAGTGGCAATTTCCAGGATTATTACAATTGTAGTTGCCAGAATCACATGAAAATTGCAAGCCATACAATATATATGAGATTAATGTCTAAGAACAATTGTCTTGTTAAGTTTACATACTACCTTGACTAATAAAGAATCATATAGAGAAATACAAATTGGTCTAAATGCCTCGCTGCCTGATGGAGTGCATCAGTTTATCAGGAACAGGAAGGGACAGTGTGCCCCAGGAGCCATGGGCTTTAACCTGAATTCCTGTGACATATGTCTCTCAAGGCAGGTAAGTCAAACCAACTCCATATACCAGGCAAGCCTTTTATCCACTGAAATCCTGACCCTGACTTACAGTGTCTGCTATTACTCTCAACATTCCCATCTTTCATGTCCTAAAACAACAGGCAATTATGCACTATGGAGAACTTTTATGGCTTTTGCAACCTACAGTTTTGATATCTTCAACAATCTTCAAAAATTAAACATTACCATGTCCATTAATCCATTAAAGCAAAAAAAAATCACCGTTCAAGTTCCATTTTTGTTCCAACATTGTTCTCTTTTGCTCTGATTAAATTTTCTAAGTAAAAGCTACTCCAGTAATGAACGGATTTGGTTGTTAAACCCTGTTGAGTATTTATCGTTTTTGGAAGCTTAGGAGAGAAACTCAAGTCAGTCAGTCACTGAAGGGAAAACATGTGGAACCATCCACTCTTTGTTGACTTTTCTCTTTAGGTTGTCACTGTCTTCTGCTCTGCAAGCTCTCTTAACAAGCTGAGGCCCACTTATTCAGAGATACTGTCAATTCAGGGGAAGTTTTCTTCCCACATCAATTATCAGACAACACTTTCTTTTTCAGGCAGAAATCAGAGATATTGATCTAAGAACACATTCAATTTATGTGTGCCCAGATGATGCTAGGTTTTGTCATTTGACACTAGAGGCTAAATATGAGACAGAGAAAATAATATATGAGAATATTTTAAAATCCAAAGGCAATGTATTAATCATGTAAATCACTTAAGCAGCAAAGATTCAAACATAAAGATAGAATATCTGGAAAACACAGATATACCAGTATGCAAGGAAATAAGAAGAGGCAAGCATCTAAAATAAAAATAAAAAAAAACCGAAAATAATCTTGCCACAGCAAATTCTCCCAAAAAAAGAAACCTTCAGGAACTGATAACATAAGAAATTTTATGAAGACAAATTGTTGAAGAGCCAACATTTTTAAGAAAAAGAATATATCTAGGTTACCAAAATACATCAGAGAAAATCAATATACAAATTCATATATGAGCTCTGCACTTGTCACAAAGATACAACAATCATAAGTATGCAAGATATTTTTGAAAGAATGAATAGTTTATTTTAGAAAAAGACAAGAAATAGGGCAGGAAATAGATAGTCAATATTTAATCAAAAGACCAAAGAAAGCATAGGAAAGGAAAAGGGACATCTTGGCCAAAGTTACCCATTTCCCTATAATTCTATGTGTATAAAATCAAACAAACACAGACTTCAGAACTTTCACAAAATTACATCAATGGGACCCTTGGACTGTTGTTTCAGAGCCTCGAGCTACAGATTAAAAACTGATAAAAGACTGAAGCACCATGCTCAATCACAAAACAAAACAACAAAGAAAAATAACTCAAAAGACAAGTAAACCCATGGAATGAAGTTGAAAACCATTATATGGATGAACACACCTATGAACACCTGATTTTTGACAATGAAGCTAAAATTTCACAATGAAAAAAAGAAAGCATCTTCAACAAATTTTTCTGGCATACAGGATTCTGACATGCAGAAGACTGCAGATAGATCAATATCTATGGCCACTCACAAAACTTAAATCCAAATGGATCAAAGACATCACCATAAATCCAACCACACTGAAACTCTTAGCAGAGAAAGTAGGAGGTACCCTCGAACAATTGGTACAGAGGACTCCTTCCTGAACATAATATCAATAGCACAGACACTGAAGTTGACAATTAATAAATGGGACCTCCTGAAACTGAGAAGCTTTTGTGAGGAAAAGGACAGAGTCAACAAGCCAAAATGGCAGCCCAAAGAATGGCAAAAGATATTCACCAACCCCAAATCTGACAGAGGGCTGGTTTCCAATATACACAAAAAATGAAGAGGTTCATCACGAAAACACCAAAAAACTCTAATTAAAATTGGGGTACAGAATTAAATAGAGACTTCTCAATAGCCGAATCTAGAATGACCAAAAGACACTTGAGAAGGTGGTCAACATTCTTATCCATGAGGGAAATGCAAATCAAAACAACTTTGAGATACCATCTTGCTCCTGTGAGAATGGATGAAATCAAAACCACCAATGACAGTTAATGCTGGAGGGGATGTGGAGAAAGGGGAACAGCCTGTGGGAGTGCAAATGCATAAAGCCACTTTGGAAATCAATATGGCAGTCCGTCAAGAAAATGGGAGTCAGTCTACCTTAATATCCAACATTTCTACTCTCAGGCATATACCCAAATGTTGAACATTCATACAACAAAGACATCTGTTCAACTATGTTCATTACAGCATTATTTGTAATGAGGTAGAACTTAGAAGCCACCTAGATGCCCCTCAACTGAGGAATGAATAAGTAGTATTCAGCAGGAGGAGTACTATTCAGAATGAGGAGTACTATTAAGCCGAAAATAACAATGAAATCTTGAAATTTGCAGGCAAATGGAATGAACCATAAGAAACCATACTGAGTGTGATCCAGATTAATGAAAGGTTTACCATTTAAAAACCTTCAATTAAGTAAAATCCCTCTCAGGTATAACCAATTCTTTGGAAATTTCATAATTCCAGAAGAGACATCTCAACCAACAAGACAGAAAATTTGAGAAAATTGTCTTACCTGGAGGAATGAGGGTCAGCACGGGAATCATTCCAAAACAAACTTTTCCCAAACAAAGGATTGATTGTGAATTTACTTATGAACTCTGTACATGTTCATATAATATTTGGGGTCTTATGGGGGGACCCTGGATCTCCAGACAGGGTTTCTTTGCCACCAATGTCTGACCTGTTCCTATAATATTCTCTGTCTTGTTAGCACTGTCAGTTAACAATTACAATTCTAAACAGGAACACGAAGTAAAAGTAGAAACATTTAGGGACACTCTTAATTCAAAGTTATATAGGAACTTATATACATTATAAAACTTATAAGAAGGAAGATTTCTGGCTTGTTTAATTGTACTACAAGGTTTCAGTTGAAAATTAAGTAAATAACACTGTGAAATCTAAGATCACTGTGTACCACCTGCAAAATTCATATAGTAAAAGAGAATACAAAAACTTGAAGGAAAATTAACCTAATAGCATTGTGTACTCTCCTCCTTGAGAACATTTTTGATGGTTTCTATTAAGCCCAGAACAAAGCTTATTTTTTTCCTCTGAGCAGGCTAGCTAGGAAGATGACATGATATGCTTCCATTGAAGACCAGAATGTCTTCATGTTAACTATCCCTGCCTGCTGTCTGACTCAAGCCTGTGATATCAATGTAAAGAATTCTATTAATTTCTCATTTTTAAGTGTTTTTAAGGTAGGGTTTCACTGTGGCTTTGGAGGCTGTCTTGGAACTAGCTCTTGCAGAACAGACTGGACTCAAACTCAGAGAGACCTGCCTGCCTCTGCCTCCCAAGTGCTGGGATTAATGTTGTGGGCGACCACCACTGGGGTCTATTATTTTCTTTTTAAACCTTTTTTTTTTTAATTTTAGTTGCGTGCATGTTTTGTCTCCATGTGTCTGTGAACACTCACTACAGATGCCAGAAAAGGACAGGAGATGCAACACAGCAAAATATTAGCTTCCATGTAGATTCTGCAAATGAAAACTGGGCCCTCTACAACAACTCACAGTGCTATTAATTGATGAGCCATTACTCCACTCTCTCTTTTCGTTCAAAATGTATTACTATATATTTCATTTAGAAGATATTATACCCTTTCCCTGTTTCTCTTCATTCTTCCCTTCTCAAATACATTTTTCCAACTTTTTCACTGTAAAATAAGTATGGATGACAATGCTGATACATGAAGACAACCATGTGTGTTGTATGTTGGCTTTAAGCATATCATTGCAGGTCTGTTGTAATGGAGAGCAGTAAGGATTTACACATTAGTGACACAGAGTAATACTCAAACTTGTATTTCAAAGATCTCTATGAAAAGTGTATACTTAGGAGTCCTTATACGTGTCCATGAATAGATTTCCAGGTGCTTTTCATTGTGAGTATCAACCAGGAAAAGGGATTAGTCTTCTTGCTTTTGAACGGATAACATAACCTTATTCAAAGTAATTTTAGGAGAAAATATTCACTTCATTCATAATTATAAGGTTACCCCTAAATACAAGATTTTTGTCTCCATGGATCTGAAAGTCACATGATAATCATAATATAAAATGCTTTCAAATTAGAAATCTAATACCTTCTTTTTTTAAATTCCAACATTTAAGATGTCTAGAGTAGCTTAAGTATACGTTAAGTGAAAAACATGAGTAACTGCCCATTATTTTAAAAAAGCGATAAACAGGGTAATATCAAGTAATCGATCACTTATAAGGAAATGAATTCTGGAAGCTCTGCTCCTGCTGTGAACAATATTCTGGAGGCTCGGAGACTAGAGAAGCCCATATTTCAGACTTTGCCATCCCTAGCACACGCAGCTTTACTACCGTGCCTTTTCTATTCCAAACATGGAGCTGTCTTTGGTTATCCTATGGTTCCAGAATCTAACACAACTTTAGGTGTCCACTGCAAGATGTATCCTTTCAGGCCCTCTATGAAGGTTTTTCAAATCTGCTAGAGTCAGCAGTTCTCCTTGCAAACTCCAAAACAGTCTGAATTCTAGACAGATAGCAAGCAAGGGGAGATTCTATTCCTTCACCCTAATGTATGTTGATTCTACTATTAATTTTAATCACCCTGTGTTCACAATCAGAATTCAGAGAATGATAAATGTTGGTCCTTGTTATAAAATCAAGAACTAATATCACCGATTAGGATGGTGCTATTACTTCTAGACTGGGAAAGAATCTTCTCTTCTCAATGAATTTGATATACAAGCTAATGTCTCATAAACATACCACAGAGAATAATCTGATTTAGATAAGCCCTCATAGTTGTGCCTGAAGAAGTGTCCCTTCACTGAATCGAGATCTTATTAATTTAAAAATCAATATTAAACACCCCCAAAATCTGATATAATTTTCTTTGTTGACAGAGAAAACCTTCCTAATTTAGTGATATCTTAAATACCAATTAGCCATGTTTGATTCTAAAAATACAAAACCTTTTGTTTCTGGCTTTACTGGTTTCCCAGATGTAATCAGCAATTTTCTGAGGATTACAAGGACAGAATTGTGAACCTCATGTGGAGTAAGTCAGAGTGGAGAAGTCTTCTGACACCTGTTTTTACTATATTAAATCAGCATCCCAGACAAGTCTGAGCAAGAACTGACCTATGAGCTTTTTACCAAAAACAAGGAGAGGAACAGAAAGAGAGACAGAGACAAATAGATGTAGAGAGTGAGCCATACACATCAGGAAAGAGAGAGAGAGAGAGAGAGAGAGAGAGAGAGAGAGAGAGGACTCCCTAACCCAATGAAATGTAACTTACAATGTAACCAAAAGTGTCATATGTCTTTCTATCAATTTGTAAGTGTGGTTCACTCTCTCAAAATCACACTGTATCAAAATTCAATCTTCTAGTAATATCTGTTGTAAATCCTTGATAAAAATCTTTTTTACTGAGGTGTTTTCATGTGAGGCAGAAGAGGTTATCTCTGTAAATTCCAGGTGTGTTACATAATAAGTTCCAGGTCAGACAAGGTTTAGAAACAGTCTGTATCTCAAAATAGACTCACTACAAAAATGTCTACTTAATAAACTTTACAATTGTGAGAATTTTTAACAGATAAAGTAATGATCTTACAACTATCCCTTCACAGCTGTGGGTGGTGGCATATGACTCTAATACCTCCATCAGGAGGAAGAGGTTGGTGGATTTCTGTAAGTTTTAGACCAGCCTGGTCTACAAGAGCTAGTTACAGAACAGCCTCCAAAGCCACAGAGAAACCCTTTCTCAAAAAACAAACAAACAAATAAATAAATAAATAAATAAAAACAAATAAAACAACTATGTCTTCACTTTTGCATTCTCAAGACAGCTGCTACAGTACATTCCTGTAATCCAATGATTTGATGACAGATAAAATGGAGACAATAGACATACTGCCAAGTCTATTTATGTGACATGGCTACCTAGAGACCCTGTCTCAAACATGTTAAATGTAAAAGACAAACACCTAAAAGTGTTCTCTGATATTTACACCCAAACCATGACACATATACCCAACTCCCACACATAAAGAATCATATAAATACAAACAGACATAAGTAAATAAATTATAAATGTATAATAGGATGTTTTGGCACACACCCTATATTCCAATGCCTGGGCAGCAGAGCCAAGCAAATTTCTGTGAATTCATCTACATCATGAGTTCAAGGACAGTATAAAATATGGAGAGAAACCCTGTCTCAACATAAAATTACAGCTCTCATTATCATTGACTCATCCTGAAATCCTTTTCTGAAAAACAGTGATGTGGTTCAGTTTAATCTCCTCACAGGACCCAGGTAAAGGACAATATATGTTAAAGTTATTTTTGATGTCTGCCAGTGGTGGCTGTCAAAGTATTTTCAGATATAAATATATCTGTGTATGGTAGCAGAGATAGGCAGATCTCTGTCAATTCAAGCCAATATGGACTACATAGTGAGTATGTTAGGCATTTCTCAGTGACACACAGACACACACACTGACAAATATACCTACAGCAACAGAGACACACCTCCTAAGAGTGCATTTCCCTATAAGCATTGAGACTACCAACATTCTTCTGTTTTGTTGTGATTAAATTATCTAAAATATCAAATTAGGAAATAAAAAGCATGATATTAACTGATGTTATCCAGCTCTCTACAATTCAATGTGTATGTGTATTGAAATTAAATAAATACACATTCTACAACTTTCAAAATATTATCTCAAAGTAACCCCTGAACTGTTGTTTCTGATCTTCGAGATACTGATATTTCTTCCAAAAACAGAAGCCTCATGCTCAAGAGCTCTCTCCAGAAATGGAGGTTAACTCTTGCTATGGATCACAAGCTCCTTGAATTTCCTTTTTGTTTCAGGTAAATGCAGCTCCACAGATGCTCAATCACAAAACAGCATAGAAAAATGATTTAAAATCTGCTTCCTGCCACATGGATTATGGCACAAAACATGGATTATGCCCTATCTACCTGCCAAACACGATTCAGGAATTGAGAAATCTCCACAGATGTAAAATATCCTTTCTCCTTGGAACTATAATTCACTAAATCACAACACCAAGACACAAGCATTCTAATCATGTATTGGTGAAAGCTGATGACATCATCATTTTTCTTCAAGTTGTTAAACTATTTGCAATATTTAAAATACAAACCTAAAAATAGAATGCAATATTCATAACTTCTAGAAACCAGGATCCAGATTTCTAATCTGTCTTCCCACTGCTACCAAAAGCAGTGTCTGGAAGTGAACACTGGGCAGTGATACTGCAAGAACTCTATCCCCACATGCCAGGGCCGCAGTGTCTCAGATTATCCAGTAAATCCATACTGGGAGGAACATAGGACAAAGGCCATTGCCTAGGTCAGCACATGGACCATCAAAACTATAGTCTGGCTGATGGTCCATCTGAATCCAAAAGAATTGAAAGCTAACTGGGTGGTGGCGGGACATGCCTTTAATACCTGCACAGGTTAATCAGCGACAGTAATAGTTCTGAGAGTTTGAGACTAGCCTGGTCCACAATATGAGTCCCAGAACAGAGTAAACCTGTCTTGAAAACTAACAAACAGACAAACAATAGCTACATAAATAAATAAATGAAATGATAACTCAAGAGACCTGCTATGAACATCATACACTCACCATTGTAAACCTTGCCTTGTTAGAACTCATTTCAGCATACGCAGAATATAACCACAGGAAAAAACCCACAAAATACCTGCCACTACTTATCCAGACATCTTACTCTCCCCAGATGCCCACGTTTCCTATGGCCACC
>NW_023276808.1:4407017-4431709 GCF_003668045.3 Cricetulus griseus
CATCTAACCTTATGGGAGGTTCTCTTGTCACTCAAGCCCCACTATCCAATCAGGCCCTCCAGGAGACCTGCCAGTCAGAAGAGGTGCTGGGCTCTTCCTGACACCAGGCTTTAAGTTTGTTTTGGAGAGGTGACAGCAATTTTGTTTGCTGTGGTGTGGTTGCTGCTGCAGGGAGCTGAGCAGAGAGCTTCATTGATCTGGAAAACCTCAAAATGGTGAGCTAGGGGATGCTGTCTGCAGATTGGGAGGAACAGATGGTGAGGTGTGGCAGACAGTGTAGTGAGTCCTCCCTGTATCTGTGGGGAGAGTGCGACCTGATTCACTGTCTTGTAAAATCCCATTTGGCCCATGTAAATTCTTTGACCTAGGGGAAGGTCTCTCACTAAATTTCCTCTATAGGCATAATTTGATGAGAGTATTGGAAGCAGGGAAAACTGATAGACTGGTTTCTAGAAGTTCTGAATGTTGCATTCCATTTTTAGATTTTTTTTTTATAAATATTGCAAATAATTTAGGAACTTGTAGAAAAAATGGTGATGTGAATTGTCTTTCACCAATACATGATTAAAATGCTTGTAACATGGTGGTACAAATAACCACAATGATGTGATTCAGTGAAGTTTAGTTCCAGGGGAGAAAAGGAGTTTCTGATGTGTAGAGGTTTCTCAAGTGTGTATGGTGTTGTGCAGGTAGATTGGGCAGATTCCATGTGATGTGCCATAATCCATGAAATCAGGTTTAAAATGTAGTGCAAGTCTCTAGTCCCTGTAGCACATGCCCATAAGGCCTGTTTCATGTTTTCAAAATAATTTTTGATATTATATATGCATCATACTCACATTGTCTTTTCTATCTCCAAGCCCAATCAATACCCCATTGTTTTCTAATCTGTGGTCTGGTTTTCATTAACACAGTTTCACAGTAACCACTGTTAGTATGTGAATATGTGCTGGAAGGACTGTGCTGTCTGAGTTATAGGGTGACCCTAGGCAATGTGGGTGTTTTTTGGGGGGTGTTAGCAGTCAGGAATACTAGTGTCAGACAATTATTGGGTTTTTGACATGATTCCTGCTGCCTTTGCTGAAATGAGTTGTAAGCAAGACCACAAGGTATACATTGGTGACTTTGGTGTTCAGAGCATGTATGTTGAGTTATCATTTTATTTAGTTATTTAGTTATTGACTGCTTGTTTTTAAAGACAGGGTTTCCCATGTAAGAGTCATGGCTATACTAGATTCACCTAGTAAACCAGTTTGGTATTCACTCACAGAGATCTTACTGCCTCTGCCTCCCAAGTGCTGATATTAAAGACATGTGTCACCACCACCCAGTGAGCTTTTAATTCTCTTGGGACCTGAATGGAACATGAGCCAGATTACAGTTCTGTTGATACATCTGTTGACCTTTGAAGTGGCCTTTGTCCTCTGTGTCTATCATGGAGTTACTGGGTAATGGGAAACTTTGCAGCCTTGGCATGGGAGGATATATGTCTTGCAGCATCACAGCCAAGTGTTCACATATTGGAACTGCTTTTTTTTGCAGTAGGAAGATAGATTAGAAAATTAAATGTCTGGTTTCTAGAAGTTCTGAATATTGCAGTCCATTTTGACGTTTGTATTATAAATATTGCAACTAGTTTAGGAACTTGCAGAAAACTGGTATGTGAATCATCTTTCACCAATACATGATTAAAATGCTTGTAATGTGGTGGTGCAAATAACCACAATGATGTGATTCAGTGAAGTTTAGTTCCAGGGGAGCAAAGAGTTTCTGATGTGTAGGGATTTCTCAAGTGTGCATGGTGCTGTGCAGGTAGATTGGGCAGATTCCATGTGATGTGCCATAATCCATAAATTCAGATTAAAAATCATTTTTCTTTTTCTTTTCTTTTCTTTTTTTGGTTAAGGAAGCATTTCTTTCTTTTTTTAATGTAAACTAGAAACAAACTTGTTTTACATGTCAATCACAGTTCCCTCTCCATCCCCTCCTACGCTGCCCCTCAATGACCCCTTATTTAATCCACTTTCTGCTTCTCAGGGAAGGTGAGCTCTCTATAAGTGATTTTCAAAGTCTTTTGTATACCTTGGATAATGGCCCAGGCTCTTCCCTGTGTCTCCAGGTGAGAGACTGTTGGTTGATGTGGAATGGGCTCCCAAAGACATTTGTATAACATGAATAAACAGTAATTCACTACCACATGCCCCACAGATTGCCCAGTCCTCTTACCTGACACTCATGTTTGGGGGGGCCTGGATCAGTCCTATGCTGGTTTCCCAGCTATCAGTCTGGGGTCCATGAGCTCACCTTTGTTCAAGTCAGCTGTTTTTGTGAGTTTCTCCACCCTGATCTTGACCCATTTGCTCATCACTCCTCCCTATCTGAAACTAAATTCCAGGAGTTTGGCCCATTGTTTAGCTGAAGGTGTCTGCTTCTGCTTTCATCAGCAACTGGATGAAGGCTCTAGGATGTCATATAAGGTAGTCAAAGATTTCATTACCAGAGAAGGGCATTTAAGGTGACCCCTGGACTATTGCTTAGATTGTTATTTGGTGTCATTCTTGTAAACTTCTCGACATTTACCTAGTGCCAGATTTATCTCTAAACCCATAATGGCTCCATCTATTATGGTATCGATTTTTCTTACTCTCCTCTATTCTTCCTGACTCAATTTCCTGCTCCCTCATGTCCTCCACTCCCCTCATCTTATCCCCTTATCATTCTTCTAACTCCATCTCCCCTTCCCCATGCTCCCAATTAACTCAGGAGATATTGTCCCTTTCCTGTTCTCTGGGTTATCTATATCTTGCTTAAGATGCTCCTTGTTTCCTAGCTTGTCTGGCGGTGTGGATTGTATGATGGAAATCCTTTGTTCCATGTCAAAAACCCATATATAAATGAATGTATGTGATGTGTGTCTTTTTGTTACTGGGTTACCTTACTCAGGAAACTTTATTCTACTTCCATCCATTTGCCTGTGAATTTTAAGATTCCATTGTTTTTTTCCTCTGGGTAGTACTTCATGGTGTAAATGTACCATATTTTCTCTATACATTATTCAGTTTAGGGTCATCTAGGTTGCTTCAGGTTTTGGCTATTACAAATAATACTGCTATGATCATAAGTGAAAAGATGTCCTTCTTGTTTAAATGTTCATATTTTAGCCTACAAGTGGAATTGCTGAATCTTGTAGACTGATTCCCATATTACTGAGGAACTACCATATTAATTTCCAAATTGGTTGTATGAATATTCACTCCCACCAGCAGTGTAGGAGTGTTCTCCTTTCTCTACACACTCTCCAGCATAAACTGTTATTGTTTTTTATTTTAGCCATTATAATGGAGTAATATGCTACTTCAGAGTTGTTTTGATTTGCATTTCCCTGATGTCTAAGAATGTTGAGCACATTATTAAGTGTTTTTCTGCCATTTTAGATTCCTCTACTGAGAAGTCTCTATTTAATTCTCTTCCCCACTTTTTAATTGGATTCTTTGGTGTTTTGATGATGAGCCTCTTTACTTCTTTGTGTATATTGGAAATCAGCCCTCTGCAAATGTGGGGATGATGAATATCTTTTCCCATTCTATGGGGCTGCCCTTTTGTCTTGTTGACTATGTCCTTTGACTTACAGGTGCTTCTCAGTTTCAGGATGTCCCATTTATTAATTGTGCAACTCTGTATCTGTGCTGCTGGTATTATGTTCAGGAAGTATTCTACTGTACAAATTCATTGAGGCTACCTCCTAATTACTTTTCTAAGAGGTTTAGTGTGGCTGCATTTATGTTGTGGTCTTTGGTCCATTTGGACTTAAGTTTTGTGCATGGTGATATATATGGATTGTTTGCAGTCTTTTACATGCCAGCACCCATTTATGCCAGCACTATTTGGTGAAAATGCCCCTTTTTAACCTTGTATAATTTTGCTTCATTGTCCAATATCAGATATTCATAGGTATGTGTGACCATATCTTGGTTTTCAATTTGATTGCATTGGTTTACCTGTGTTTTAAATTATTTTTCTAGGTTGGTTTGTTATTGAGCATCAGTGGGGTTGTATGCACATGAAACAAAAGGAATTATAAGGAGCTTCTGATCCATAGTCAGAGATCACCTTCATTTCTGGAGAGAGTTCAAGGGCATGATGCTTCACTTTTTGGAAGAAATATCAGTAGCCCTAGTGTCAGAAACAATAGTTCAAGGGTCATTTTGAAGTAATTTTGTGAAAGTTGTGAAGTCTGTCTTTTTTTAATTTTTATACCCATAACATCATAGGGAGCTGGGTATCATTGTTGAAGATCAGCCTTTTCCTTTCCTCTGTTTTTTTCTGTCTTTTGATTAAAAGTTGACCATATTTACCTGCCTTTTTTCTTGGCATTTTCTCACCGATCCTTTCATTCTTTCCAAAATATTTTATATATTTTTGATTATTGTACTTTGTGACAAGTTTAGACCTCATATTATGTGAATCTCTGTACTGATTTTTGTAATGTATAATTTAACCTATTTATATACATTTACATAAAATGTTGGACCTTCAGCAATGTATCTTCATAAAATTTCTTATTTTATCAGTTATGAATGTTTTGCTTTTGGGTGAAGTTGCTGTGGATAGAAGGTTTACTTTTTATCTTTATCTTAGATGGTTGCCTCTTCCTATTTTCTTGCATACTGGCAAATCTGTGTTCTCCAGTTTTTGCTGTCTTCATGTGTGAGTCTTTGTTGTGTAAGTGCAGTTGTTGCTGTCTTCATGTTTGAGTCTTTGTTGTGTAAGTGATTGATATGATTAATACAGTTGCTTTGGCTAAATTGATCAGGTATCCACTTGACAAAACCTGGGAACATCTGAGAGAAAACTGATTGAATGTGTTCTTAGATCAGAATGTTTGATTTATGCCTGGAAAATATTGTGTTGACTGATGCTTTATGTGGGAATAAGACTTCAGTTTATCTCTGAGAAAGTGCATCTGGGCTTTATAAGAGAGATAGCTGAGCACAAGATAGTGGCAAAGAAAAAGAGAAAATCAAGACACAATGATTCCACATGTTTCCACATGTTTTCCCTTCAATGACTGACTTGAGTTTCTCTCCTAACTTCCCACAATGATAGAATCTGGCCTAGGAGTAACAACCAAATCTGTTCATAACAGGAGTATCTTTTATTTAGATAATTTAATCACAACAAAAGAGAAGAATGTTGGTAGTCTGAATGTAATTGGACCCATAAGCTCATGGAGGATGGCAATCGTTGCTACCATACTTAACTATGTTCATATCTGAAAATACTTTGACAGCCACCACTGGCAGACATCAAAATTGACTTTAAGATATATTGTCCTTTACCTGGGTCCTGTGGTGAGATTAAACTGTACCACTTCAGTGCATTTCAGGAAAGGATTTCAGGATAAGTCAATGATAATCAGAGTTGGAATTTTAAGTTGAGACAGGATTTCCCTCTATATTTTTGGCTGTCCTTGAACTCAGAATGCAGATGACTTGGCACAGAATTCACAGTAGTTTGTTTGTCTCTGCTGCCCAGGTATTGGAATATATGTTGTGTGTCCAAACATCCTATTATAATTTTATTATTTATTCATTTATGTCTATTTATATTTATGTGATTTTTAGGTGTGGAATTTGGGCATGTGTCTCATGGTTTTGGTGCAAATATCAGAGAACACTTAGGGTGCTTGTCTTTTACAGTTAGGATGTTTGAGATAGGGTCTCTAGGTTTCCATGTGACATAAATAGAATTTTCAGGATTTCCTCTGTCAGTGTGGTGGGTCCTCCCTGTATCTTGGTGGAGGAATGCAGCCAGATTCCCTGTCTTGTGAATTCCCATGTGGTCCATGTAAATTATCTGACATAGGGAGAGGTGTTTCACAAGCTTTGCTCTGTGTATTAATCTGATCAGAGTATTGACAGGAAGCTGGGTGTAGGAGCAAGTTTCTAGTCAACTTCAACATTCTTGATGAATATATGCAAAGCAGCTTGCCTAACTCAGAGAGGCATAGTTTTTCCAGTATCTTCTTGGCATTCAACTCTGCATTTAACATTTACATGTTATCTTCATTGACAGTTAATTTTGTGCCAGATGAAATTCTAGCTTTTTTATTGAAAAGACCATAGTTTTGGAAGGTGAACAGATGACAGTTATTTGAAAATAAAACACAGTTGAGTTAAGAACTCACCTCATCAAGCAAGGCCTTCATTTAAGCCCTCAGGTAGGGAGGACCTAGTAATAGCCTGGGATGTAGGGCTTGGGAGCTTTCATTGAGGCCTGATGTATTGACAATAAAACTAAGCTCCTTCTCTAAAACCTGCAATATATTTGGGAGAAATTGTAACGGTGTGGGGCCAGGAACATTTAGAAGGATTTTGTATGTCATAAGTCAGTCATGTTCTTCAGATACTCCGTTTCCCTAGTGTGATATTGTTTGCTAACCTCTTCCCAAATTTCTCCCATTATATAATAGTTTCTGATGGATTCATATTTCCTTCTATCATCCCACCCCATTTAAGTAATATAAAAGATGCTATTCTTCTTAAGAAGCTCAGTTAGTCTGGGACATAGCCTCTGCAATACGTCTGCAACTTAGCATTTATCTTTTTTCCACCATCTATTTGTCCTATCTTTCCTATCACCATTACCTTCACCTCTGGACCCTGTCGATAATGAATGACCTGTGGATTCAAGTCAATGTTCTACTTCAGTAATTATTTTAGGAATATCCTTGCTGGAAAGGAATGGTGAGAAATTTTAATGTGCTCTAATACAAATCTCTAAATCTCTGGAGCACTTGACCATAAAGAATGTTTCAAGTTTGCAAAATAGTATTTGAGATTATAAATGCATCATATTCACCTTGTCTCCAAGCCCTATCATTACCCCATTGCATTCTCAGCTTTGGCCTGTTTTTCTTTAACCCAGGTACACAGTAGCATCAGTTACTGTGTGAACATGACTTGTGTCTGTTTTCAGGGTTTTCCAGCTCTGAGGCAATGGGTTTGCTGTACTGGATATTGACCGTGTAATGGACTGTGCATACAAACACCCTGTGGTTTGGATGAGGAACAGGATATGCCCTATGGGGGAGGAAGAATGTCTAGTACAGTACAATATTTCAAGATTAGGCCTCTATCTACTGTGCTGGAAGTGTCGAGTTGAAAGTTCTGTGCTGTCTAAGTCATTTGATCTCTGATCACCCAGTATGGAAGCTCCTAAGATGAGTGCTAGTTGGGTGGCCATAGGAAACGTGGGGATCTGGGGAAAGAAAGATATCTGGATAAGTAGTGGCAGGTATTTTGTAGGTTTTCTTTCTGTTGTTATATTCTGCCTATGCTGAAATGAGTTCTAACAAAGACCACAAGTTTTACAATGGTGAGTGTATGATGTTCAGAGCATGTCTGTTGAGTTATCATTACATTTATTTATTTATGTAGGTATTGTTTGTTTGTTTAGTCTTCCAGACAGGTTTACTCTCTTCTGGGACTCATATTGCAGACCAGGCTGGTCTCAAACTCTCAGAAATATTACTGTCTCTGACTAACATGTACAGGGTTAATTTCATGTCCTGCCACCACCCAGGAATCTTTCAGTTCTTTTGGATTCAGATGGACCATCAGCCAGACTATAATTTTCATCGTCCATGTACTGGTCTGGGCCTTGGCATTTGTCCTCTTATCCTCCCAGTATGGATTTACTGGATAATCTGAGACACTGCGGCCCTGGCATGTGGGGATTGATTTCTTGCAGTATCAGTGCCCAGTGTTCACTTATAGACACTGATTTTAGTAGCAGTGGGAAGACACATTAGAAATTTGGAGTTTCTAGAAGTTATGAATATTGCATTCTATTTTTAGGTTTGTGTTTTAAATATTGCAAAAACTTTAACAACTTGAAGAAAATGATGATGTCATCAGGTTTCAACAATACATGATTAGAATGCTTGTGTCTTGGTGCTGTAACTAACCACAGTGTTGTGATTTAGTGAATTGTAGTTCCAGGAAAAAAAGATATTTTGCATCTGGGGAGATTTCACCATTCCTCAATCATGTTTGGCAGGTAGATAGGTCAGAATTCATGTTTGTGCCATAATCCATGTGGCAAGAAGCAGATTTTAAATTATTTTTTATGCTGTTTTGTGATTGAGCATCAGTGGAGCTGCATTACCTGAAACAACAAGGAAATTCAAGGAGCTTGTGATCCATAGCAAGTGATAACCTTCATTTCTGGAGAGAGCTCTTGAGCACGGGGCTTCTGTTTTTGGAAGAAATATTAGTAGCTCAAAGAGCAGAAACAACAGTAGGGTTCACTATGAGATAATTTTGTGAAAGTTGTGACATGTGTATTTATTTATTTTCTATATACATACACATTGAATTGTAGAGAGCTGGATAACATCAGTTAATATCACGTTTTTATTTCCTAATTTGATAATTTAATCTCAACACAAGAGAAGAATGTTGGTATTCTGAATGGAATTGGGCCCAGATACTTATAGGGAAAGGCACCATTAGGAGGTGTGTCCCTGTTGCTGTAGGCATATTTGTGAGTGTGTGTGTGTCACTGAGAAATGCCTGACTATCATACTCACTGTGTAGTCCAAATTGGCTTGAATTTACAGAGATCTGCCTATCTCTGCTACCATACACAGATATATTCATATCTGAAAATAATTTGACAGCCACCACTGGCAGACATCAAAAATAACTTTAAGATATATTGTCCTTTACCTGGGTCCTGTGGTGAGAGTTGTAATTTTATGTTGAGACAGGATTTCTCTCCATATTTTTTGCTGTCCATGAACTCATAATGGAGATGAATTCACAGAAATTTGCTTGTCTCTGCTGCCCAGGTATTGGAATAAAGGGTGTGTGCCAAAATATCGTATTATATTTTATAATTTACTTATATCTGTTTGTATTTATGTGATTCTTTATGTGTGGGAGTTGGGTATATATGTCGTGGTTTGGGTGTAAATATCAGAGAACACTTTTAGGTGTTTGTCTTTTACAGTTAGCATGTTTGTGACAGGGTCTCTAGGTTGCCATGCCACATAAGTAGACTTGGCAGTATATCTTTTTTCTCCATTTTATCTGTCATCAAAGCATTGGATTACAGGAATGTACTGTGGCAGTTGTCTTGAGAATGCAAAAGTGAAGACATAGATTTATTTATTTATTTATTTATTTATTTATTTATATGTTTTTTTGAGACAGGGTTTCTCTGTGTCTTTGGAGGCTGTCCTGTAACTAGCTCTTGTAGACCAGGCTGTTCTAAAACTTACAGAAATCCACCAGCCTCTTCCTCCTGAATGGTGATATTAGAGGTATATGTCACCACCCCTGGCTGTGAAGAGATAGTTGTAAGGTAATTATTTTATCTGTTCATCATTCTCACAATTCTAAAGTTTATTAAGTAGACATTTTGTAGTGAGTCTATTTTGAGATACAGACTTTTTCTAAACCTTGTCTGACCTGGAACTTATTATGTAACACACCTGGAATTTACAGAGATAACCTCTTCTTCCTCACATGAAAACACCTCAGTAAAAAAGATTTTTATCAAGGATTTACTACAGATATTACTAGGAAGATCGAATTTTGAAAGAGTGTGATTTTGAGAGAGTGAACCACACTTACGAATTGACAGAAAGCCATGTGACAATTTTGGTTACATTACATTTCATTGGGTTAGGGAGTCCCCCACCCTCTCTCTTTCCTGATGGCTCACTCTGTACATATATTTGTCTCTTTTTCTGTATTCTGCAGAAAAACATATGTTTTTCTCCTTATTTTGGTAAAAGATCATAGGTCAGTTCTTGCTCAGACTTGTCTGGGATTCTGATTTAATAAAGTAAAAACATGTGTCAGAAGACTTCTGCACTATGAGTTACTATACATGAGGTTCACATTCTGTCCTTGTAATCCTCAGAAAATTGCTGCTTATGTCTGGGAAACCACTAAAGCCAGACCCAAAACGTTTTGTATTTTTAGAATCAAGCATGGTTAAGTTGTATTTGAAATATGACTAAATTAGGATGGTTTTCTCTGTCAACAAATAAAATTATATCAGATTTTTAGGGGTGTTTAATATTGATTTGCAAATTAATAAGATTTCAATTCAGTGAAGGGACACTTCTGCAGGAACAACCATGAGGGCTTATCTAAATGAGATTATTCTCTGTGATATATTTATGAGACATTAGCTTGTATAACAAGTTCATTGAGAAGAGAAGATTCTTTCCCCTTCTAGAAGTAATAGCACATTCTAATCGGTGGTATTAGTACTTGATTTTATAACAAGGACCAACATTTATCATTCTATGAATTCTGATTGTGAACACAGGGTGATTAAAATTAATAGTAGAATCAACATACATTTGGGTGAAGGAATAGAATCTCCCCTTGCTTGCTATCTGTCTATAACCCAGACAGTTTTGGAGTTTGCAAGGATATTTCTCCCTTAATATCTTGAATGACAATGCAAGATTGAAGAGCTCATGGAGACCTGCTGACTCTAGAAGATTTGAAAAACCTTCATAGAGGGCCTGAAAGGATACAGCTTGCAGTGGACACCCGAAGTTGTGTTAGATTCTGGAACCATAGGATAACCAAAGACAGCTCCATGTTTTGAATAGAACAGGCATGGTAGTAAAGCTGTGTGTGCTAGGGATGGCAAAGTCTGAAATATGGAGCTTCTCTAGTCTCTGAGCCTCCAGAATATAGTTAACAACAGGAGCAAAGCTTCCTAAATTAATTTCCTCATAAGTGATTGATTATTTGATATTACCCCGTTTTTCTCTTTTTGAAAATAGTGGGAAGTTACTCACGTTTTTCACTTAACGTATACTTAAGCTACTGTAGACATCTTAAATGTTGGAACTTTTTAAAAGGTATTAGATTTCTGATTTGAAAGCATTTTATATTATGATTATCATGTGACTTTCAGATCCATGGAGACAAACAC
Organism: Cricetulus griseus; assembly: GCF_003668045.3. Taxonomy (NCBI): domain Eukaryota; kingdom Metazoa; phylum Chordata; class Mammalia; order Rodentia; family Cricetidae; genus Cricetulus; species Cricetulus griseus. Next base: position 4,417,986 of record NW_023276808.1, read on the forward strand.
TTTGTATTTAGGGGTAACCTTATAATTATGAACCAAGTGAATATTTTCTCCTAAAGTTACTTTGAATCAGGTTATGTTATCCATTCAAAAGAAAGGAGACTAATCCACTTTCCTGGTTGCTACTCACAATGAAAACCACCTGTAAATCTATTCATGGACATGTGTAAGGACTCCTATGGATGTACTTTCCATAGAGATCTTTGAAATGCAAGTTAGAGTATTACTCTGTGTCACTAATGTGTAAATTCTTACTGCTCTCCATTACAACAGGCGTGCAATCATATACTTAAAGCAAACATACAACACACTCAAGTGGTTGGCTTCATGTATCAGCATTCTCATCCATACTTATTTTACACGGAAAAAGTTGGAAAAATGTATTGTAGATGGGAAGGAATGAAGAGAAAGGGGAAAAGGGTATAGTATCTTCTAAATAAAATATATAGTAATACATTTTAAACAAAAAGAGACAGTGGAGTAATGGCTCACAAATTAGTAGCAGTGTGTGTTGTTATTGAGGTCCCAGGTTTCATTCGCAGAATCTACATGGAAGCTAACCTTTTGCTGTGTCAAGCATCTCCTGTCCTCTTCTGGCATCTGTAGTGAGTGTGAACAGACACATGGAGGCAAAGCATGTATATAACTAAAATTAAAAACAGGTTTAAAAAGAAAATAATAGATCCCAGTGTTGGTCACCCACGACATTAATCCCAGCACTTGGGAGGCAGAGACAGACAGATATCTCTGAGTTTGAGACCAGCCTGTTCTGCAAAAGCTAGTTCCAAGACACCCTCCAAAGCCACAGTGAAACCCTACCTTAAAAACACTTAAAATGAGAAAATAATAGAATTCTCTACATTGATATCACAGGCTTGAGACAGACAGCAGGCAGGGATAGATAACATCAAGACATTCTGGTCTTCAATGGAAGCACATGTTGCCATCTTCCTAGCCAGCCTGCTCAGAGAAAAATGAAGCTTTGTTCTGAGGTTAATAGAAACCATCAAAATCGTTCTCAATGAGGAGAGTACGCAATGCTATTAGGTTAATTTTCCTTCAAAGTTTTGTATTCTTTTTATTTATCTATATGAATTTTGCAGGTGGTAAACTTGTCTTTAGATAAAAATTAAGATTGACAATCTGCTTTTCACAGTGTCATTTACTTAATTTTCAACTAAAGCCTTGTAGTACAATTAAACAATCCAGAAATCTTCCCTCTTATAAGTTTTATAATGAATAAAATTTCCTATATATCTTTGAAATAAGAGTGTCCCTAAATGTTTCTGCTTTTACATCATGATCTGTTCAGAAGTGGAATTGTTAAGTGACAATTCTAACAAGACAGAGAGTACTATAGGAACAGGTCAGACATTGGTGGCAAAAAAATCCTGTCTTGAAATCCAGATACCCCCCCCAAAAAAACCCCAAATATTATATGAACATGTGCAGACTTCCTAAGTAAATTCACCATCCATTCTTTGTTTGGGAAAAGTTTGTTTTGGAATCACTCCTGTGCTGACCCTCCCTCCTCCAGGCAAGACAATTTTCTCAAGTCTTCTGTCTTATTGGTTGAGATGGCTCTTCTGGAATTACCAAATTTCCAAAGAATCGGGTATACCTGAGAGGAATTTTACTTAATTGAAGATTTTAAATGGCAAATTCTTTCATTAATCTGGATCACAATCAGTATGGTTTCTTATAGTTCCATCCATTTGCCTGCAAATTTCAAGATTCCGCTGTTTTTTCTGCTGATTAGTACTCCATTTTGTAAATGTACCCCATTTTCTTTAACCATTCCTCAGTTGAGGGGCATCTAGGTTGATTCCAAGTTCTTCCTCTTACAAATAATGCTGCAATGAACATAGTTGAACAGATGTCTTAGTTGTATTAATGTTCAACTTTTGGGTATATGCCTAAGAGTGGAAATGTTGGATCTTGAAGTAGACTGATTCCCATTTTCTTGAGAGACTGCCATATTGATTTCCAAAGTGGCTTTATGCCAGCATAAACTGTCATTGGTGATTTTGATTTTATCCATTCTCACAGGAGCGGGATGGTGTCTCAAAGTTCTTTTGATTTGCATTTCCCTCATGGCTAAGCATGTTGAACATTTTCTCAAGTGTCTTTTGGTCATTCTAGATTTGACTATTGAGAAGTCTCTATTTAATTCTGTACCTCACTTTTTAATTGGAGCTTTTTGTGCTTTGGTGATGAGCCTCATGTGTTCTTTGTGTATATTTGAAATCAGCCCTCTGTCAGATTTGGGGTTGATGAATATATTTTGCCATTCTTTGGGCTACCAGTTTGTCTTGTTGACTTTGTCCTTTGCCTACAGAAGCTTCTCAGTTTCAGGAGGTCCCATTTATTAATTGTTGATCTCAGTGTCTGTGCTATTGATGTTATATTCAGGAAGGGGTTCTCTGTACTAATTGTTCGAGGGTACCTCCTACTTTTTATTCTAAGAGTTTCAGTGTGGCTGGATGTATCTTGGGGTCTTTGATCCATTTGGACTTAAGTTTTGTGAATGACCATAGATATTGATCTATCTGCAGTCTTCTGCATGTCAGAATCCAGTATGCCAGCACAATTTGTTGAAGATGCTTTATTTTTTTCATTGTGTAATTTTAGCTTCATTGTCAGATTCAGGTGTTCATAGGTGTGTTCATCCAGATAATGGTTTTCAACTTGATTCAACTGGTTTCCTGTCTTTTGAATTATTTTTCTTTGTTGTTTTGTTTTGTGATTGAACGTGCTGCTTAAGTTTTTATCAGTTTTTATCTGTAGTACAAGGGTCTGAAACAAGAGTTCAAGGGTAACATTGATGTAATTTTTTGAAAGTTGTGAAGAGCGTGTTTGCTTAATTTTATACACATAGAATTATAGGGAGCTGGGTAACATTGGCCAATATGCCCCATTTTCTTTCCTATGCTTTCTTTGGGCTTTTGGTTAAATATTGACGATATATTTCCTGCCATATTTCTTGTCTTTTTCTCAAAAACCTGTTTATTCTTTCAAAAATATCTTACATACTTTTGATTGCTGTATCTTTGTGACATGTATAGAGCTCCTATGTGAGTCTGTATATTGATTTTTTGTAATCCATATTGGTAACCTAGATACATTTTTTCTTAAAAATGATGGACCTTTACCAATTTATCTTCATAAAATTTCTCATGTTATCAGTTCCTGAAGTTTTTGTTTTTTGGGGGAATTTGCTGTGGCAAGAGTGTTTTAGTTTTTTCATCTTTATTTAAGATGCTTCCATCTTCCCATTTCCTTGCATACTAGTATATCTGTGTTTTCCAGTTTTTCTATCTTTATGTGTGAATCTTTACTGCTTAAATGATTTTCATGATTAATACATTGGCTTTGGATTTTAAAATATTCTCATATACTATTGTCTCTGTCTCCTAATTAGCCTCTGATGTCAAATGACAAAACATAGCATCATCTGAGCAAACATAAATTGAATGTGTTCTTAGATCAGTGTGTCTGATTTCTGCCTGAAAAGATAGTGTTGACTGATGATTGATGTGGGAAGAAGACTATGACTGAATTGGCAATGTCTCTGAACAAATGGGCCTGGGATAGTTAAGAGAGCTTGATGAGCAGAAGACAGTGATAAATCTAAAGAGTAAAGTCAACAAACAGTGGATGGTTCCCCACGTTTTCTCTTCAGTGACTGACTTGAGTTTCTCTCCTAAGCTCCCACAATGATAGACAGTGAACTGGGGTTAACAACCAAATCCCTTCATTACTGGAGTAGCTTTTACTTAGAAAATTTAATCAGAGCAAAAGAGAAGAATGTTGGAACAAAAAATGGAACTTGAAAGGTTATTTATTTGCTGTAATGGACATGGGAATGATTAATTTTTGAAGATATTTGAAGATATTGAGACTTTAGGTGGCAAAAGCCATAAAAGTTCTCCATATTGCATAATTATCTGTTGTTGTCGGACATGAAAGATGGTAATGTTCAGAGTAATAGCAGACACTGGAGGTCAGGGTCAGGATTTCAGTGGGTAAAAGGCTTGCCTGGTATATGGAGTTGGTTTGTCATAACTGCCTTGAGAGACATGTGTCACAAGAATTCAGGTTAAAGCCCATGGCTCCTGGGGCACACTGTCCCTTCCTGTTCGTGATAAACTGATGGACTCCATCAGGCAGTGAGGCATTCAGGCCAATTTGTATTTCTCTATATGATTCTTTAGTAGTCAAGGTAGTATGTAAACTAAACAAGATATTTGTTCTTAGACAATAATCTCATATACCTTGTATGGCTTTTGTTATTCTGGCAGATACAACTGTAATAATCCTGGAAATTGCCACTATTTATGTTTATGATAGAAAACATCAGCTCTCAATAAAACTGTCATATCCTTTTCTTGCTGTGGCCCTCCAGTCCAAGCCTGGCTTCAATGCTTTTTGAATGTATTATGTGATGTTGGTGTAGTAAGTAAGCACAGGTGCTTAGAATATTTATTGAAAAAATTTACCTAGTGTTGATTTGTGTGATAGTTTGACCCTGAATCTTTATTATTCTTTACATGTCCCAAAAAGGGTGTAAGGCTGAGTTTGAGAGTAATGAGCTGATACATCAGACAAAATATTGCTTATATTAGATGTTTATTACTGTTGACTCCTTCAAGTTTACAGTGAAAAGTGCAAAAGTAGGAACAAATGAAAAATCTCTGGTTAAGAATAATAACATTAGGTAGGTTCAGATGGCAGTCCAGCGATGGAAAAGAGACAGCAATTGTCAAGGTTTTTCACACTATAAAAGAAAATTCCCTGACCAACCTTTAAAGCCTTGGAAGGAAGCCCAATTGTAAGACTCTATACATCTAAGCCCTTAAGTTATGGAAGGAGTGTACAAAGTAAATCTTTGTCTCAGGAGAAGCATTATACAAAAACAGTAGTAAATTTGATCCCAGCATTGTAGGGTCCATCAAATCATGGCAGAATCACCTATGTTTTACTGATTAGGGAAACAATAAAGATGGACCATGGAGAGATTGAAGACAGTAAGAAGTAAGGTGGGGCAGAGAGAGGACCTTGCTCATTTTTAGATTGAGGAATGGAAGAGATAGGAGTCATTGATGGCTGCTGAACTGGTTCCCTGATCTTTCAGGTTCTTACCCCCATATCTGATTTCTAATTTTTTACTTGATGAAGATTAATTTTATTAACACATTATGAGTTTCCTTAGAAAACATGCTTAATAAAAAGAAAGGATAATTAAGTCATCCAGAGATAGATTAAATAATATATTATTACCTATATTTTAAATTGCTATTGAAAAGGAAATAACAGCATTGGAAGATATTAGATAAAAAGAAACTGCTAAATTAAAACTGTATACTTTAGAGATATGTAGAGCTCAGAATAAAAACCAAGATATGAGTTACATCGTTGAAGAGATTTTTCTTTGTTTCTCACAGGGGGGAATATAGTAACCATCAAAAATGATAAAGATTATATACAAACAATAAAGATTTCTTCATTAAAATAGACAATAGTTCATCAAACGGCATTACCATTCAATCTAAACTAATTCATGAGATTAAGATGTTTTTCATTGGATAAATATAACTTGCCAAAAATGTAACTCTGCAAAAGTATGTTGAGAATGGATTTTGTTTTGTCTTTACAAAAACATGAAAACCCTCCAACAAAGGAATGTAAAGACCACTGGTGTCACATGGTTCTAGGATTTTGTCTGCTTAGAGGTGAGTGATGTCACTGGGTTCTCCTTTCTGGTGACACTTTTGTATGTAGTGGTGGTATTGCCTAGCTGGATTTACATGTCTAAAAGCCATTCATTTTCTTTTCTCATTATAGTTAGGCTTCTGATTCTTATATACATTTGATCATAAATAACACAAAATATACCAGAATTCTTTGGAATTAATGATGGTATGGCTTATGTTCAAGCACATAGGCACAGCACATCTGCCTGCATTCTACAATTTTTCACCATGGTGATACTTGATAAATTCTCTGAAAATAGAACTAACACAATTAAATGTCTTTCCTTTAAAAGATTAACCATGTACATGGTGTCTCTTTACAGCTGTAGAAACCCCATGTCAGTAAGTATATGATTCATTACCATTTACAGAAGAAATAGGAGAAACTCTGACAAATTTAATTTTGAGGAGATCATCGTTTATATAGGCTTCTGTACTTGCTCATCATGTGCTATTTAGAAAATCTAGCATTCAATTATAGTCATTTTATTTCATGAAGCATACAATAACAGCTTTTTAACTCAATGTGTTGATAGCACAACAAATAATACTATCATCATGTATCAAAACTGCCTTTATATTTTGTTGAGCTGTGTAAAATTAAAAATAAGTGGTGTTACAAAAACTCAACAGCATACTTGGAAGATTTATAACTATTAACAAACATTCTTAAAAATTTACTGGGTTACTGGTAGCTGTAAAATTACTTCAATAGGCATTATTTCAGCTTCTAGGTTTGGAGGCATAGTATTAAAACAAAATGTGCAAATAATTCAATTTAGAGATAAACTAGCAAAATCTAAATTGGAAAAGTGTTCAACGAAATATTTACACTGATTTCATAGAATGATATGGTAGAGGAAAAAACATGTAGGGATATAAACAATGCAAAATTTTCCCCTTATCATTTAAGGAAATACGCAGACAATTGTTTGGAATGTCCCTCTTGTACAGAAAACTCTTATGCTTTGAATAATGAGCTAATGGCATAAAATGACATGTTTACTAGAATGTGTTTTAAAATATTCAATATATATTCAATATATATTATTCATTAAACTATACAGTATGAGTTTTAGACTAGCTAGAGTTTTTGTTTTTTGTTTTTTTGAAACAGGGTTTTTCTCTGGCTTTGGAGGCTGTCATGGAACTAGATCTTGTAGAGCAGGCTGGTCTCAAACTCACAGAGATCCACCTGCCTCTGCCTTTTATGTTCTGGGATTAAAGGCATGCTCCAGCACCACCAGCCATACCTAGAGTTTTCTTATGAGATCTTCTGTCAAGCAACAGGGCAAAATTATATTCAACTATATTCGTGAATATGTATATGTGTATGTTTGCTTGCATAATAGAGAAATGTTTTAATTTCAAATTCAATACGTAGTCCAAATTGGCTTAAATTCCAGGAGATCTGCCTATCTCTGCTACCATACTCAGCTATATTCATATCCGAAAATTATTTGACACCCACCACTGGCAGACACCAAAAATGACCTAAGACTTATTGTTTTGTACCTCGGGACCTCTGGTGAGAGTTAGCTGGAGCACTTCAGTGTAATTTGGAAAACGATTTCAGAATGAGTCAATGATAATCTGAGTTAGCATTTTATTTTGAGACAAGGTTTCTCTACATATCTTTGTCTTTGAACACGTAATGCAGATGAGGTTGGCTGCAAATTCACAGAACAAAGGGTATATGCTATACCATGCTATTATATTTTTATTACTTATTTTCTTGTGTCTGTTTTTATGTTTGCAATTTTTTGTGTGGAAGTTGTGGATGTTTGTCATGGTTTGGGTGTAAATTTCAGAGAACAATTTTTGGTTTTTGTCTTTTACACTTAGCATATTTGAGACAGGGTCTCTAGGTTGCCATTCCATGTAAAGATCCTTGTCAGGATTTCTTTTGTCTGTATTTTTTCTGCCATCAACAGCATTGGATTATATGTATGTACTGTAGCAACTATCTTTAGAATGCAAAATGAAGGGATAGTAGTAAGGTGAGTACTTTATCTGTTAAACCATTTTCACAGTTCTAAAGTTTATTAAGTAGAAACTTTTGGAGTAAGTCTGTTTTGAGACACACTCTTTCTAACCCAGTCTGGCCTGGAACTCATTATGTAGTATGCCTAGAAATTACAGAGATCACCTGTTCTGTCTTTTGTGAAAATACATTAGCAAAAAGAGATATTTATCGTAGATTACTTCATATATTAATAGAAAGAGTGAATTTTGGGAAAGTGTGATTGCAGGAGGGTAAACCACACTTAAGTATTGGTACAAAGACATATGACAGTTTTGGTGACATGGTAATTTATATTTCATGGGGGTACTTAGGGATTCCTCTCTCTGTCTCTGTCTCTGTCTCTCTCTGTCTCTCTCTCTCTCTCTCTCTCTCTCTCTGTGTGTGTGTGTGTGTGTGTGTGTGTGTGTGTGTATCTTTCTCTGTGTGTATGTCTCACTGTATACATCTATTAGTCTCTGTCTCTCTGTTTCCCTTTGGTAAAAAGTTCATAGGTCAGTTTCTGCTTAGATTCTAATGGGATTCTGATTTAATAAGGTAAAAAATGGGTCAGAAGATTTCTGCACTATGACTTACTCTACATGAGTTTCACAGTTCTGCCCTTGTAATCCTCTGAAAATTGCTGCTAACAACTGGGAAAGCAGCCCGTGCATTGGTGTTGCATGCCTTTATTTCCAGCACTCAGGAGGCAGAGTCAGGCAGACTCTGTAAGTTTGAGACCACCCTGGTCTACAAGAGCTGGTTCCAGGACAGGCTCCAAATCCACAGAGAAACCCAGCTGTGGAAATCAAACAAACAAACCAAAAAAAAAAACAAAAAAAAAAACCAACTTGGAAAGGAGCAAATCCTTACTCAAAAGGTTTTATATTTTTGGTATCATGACTAATTGGTATTTGAGATATCACTTAATTAGGAAGGTTCCCTAATGGTAAGACTCCACCCATGTAAGCCTTCAATTTATGAAAGGAATAGGCCACTTGATTCCTAATCTGAAGAATGAACTTCATATGGAAGCTGCTATAACTCTGGTCCAAGTGTGGTAGATTCCATCACAATGTAGAATCGAAATTTGTTGTCTAACCCATGTTGTACTGGTTCTGGAAAGAAGAAAGTTGCAAAATTTATAGCTCATATATCTTTCCTTTGTGGTTTCATTTCAACTTTGTTGGAATATGACAGAGTTAGAAAACCAGTGAAGATGCAGTGAGAGTTCTTTGCATGAAGTTTTCCAGATGAAGCTAGTGTTGAATTTTGAGACAAGAGGATGCTGTGATACCCAAACTTTGGGACATCGTACATGGAAAGCTGAACACGAGAGTGTAAATTGCAAAGGAAAGACATGTATGACAACTTTTAGGAATAGAACTATCTAAGCCTTTTGAGAATAATACCCCACCTGTGTATGGTATAGCTCCATGATTATGTTGTTTGCCTTGATGAGTTTTAGTGCCTTAGTTAAATCTTTTCTCACTGCGCCCATATTCCTTTTTTATTTCTTAAATTTATTCTTTTATCATAAAATACTTCCCATCTGCCTTTTCCCCTATCTCCACCCATCTCAGTCCAATACACTGCCCCAGTCTCCAACCGGTCCTCCTCCATTTACCTACTGAGTAGATAACATATACAAAAATATCACCAAAACTCTGCATAATGGATTGCAATTTGACAAGACATGAATGCTCCTATCAAAGCTGGATGAGGCAATCTAGCAGGAGAACGAGGATTCCAAGACCAGGCAAGAGAGTCAGACACACACACACTTCTTCTGTCAGTAGTTACACAAAAACACCAAGACATACAACAGTAACCGAAGACATGTGCTGCTGGATTTTCTTGTCCTGCCAGGTACTGCCAGGCTTCTCAGCAAGAAACAAGCACACATATGATATATTAATTATTAAACTTTTGGCTGATCGCTTGGGTTTCTTATTGGCTAACTCTGTCTGAATTATTAACACATTTCTATAAATGTTTGTATTTCCACGTGGCCTTGGCATACTGGAGCATGCCCAGACCCGTTGATTCTTTGCTGGCTATATCACATCTCTCTCAGGTGGAGTCTCTCTGCCCTCCATTTCTAAAATCTTCCTCCTCTCCTAGTCCTGCATATCTTCCTTCCTTTTTGGTCAAACAGTGTTTTATTCATCAACAAATGATAGAAACATATATACAGAAGGACATCCTCAACAAGCCTGGTGCAGACCCCTGTGAGCCTCTATGATTCTGTTGGCTGTGTTCTCCTATATGCTTCTTTAATTTAGGAAAATCTTGACAATGAATTTTTTAAAGTATTTTCTGAGACTTTGACCTGAGTTTATTGACATTCTATTCGTATCATTCTTATATTTGATGTTTTCATAGTGTTACAGATTTTCTGGATGTCAATTTCATAAATCATGCCTGCAAACCCTGAAATTCTGTTTCATGTCTTGTATACCTTTGGTGAGGCTTGCCTCTACAGGTGCTGTTGGATTATATAGATTTTCACTTTCTGAATTACTTCAATTTTATTGCTTCTATTTTGATTTTTAGTTCTTAAACAGATGCATCCATTTCATCAACTGTTTATTAGTTTGTTTTCTGACTGTCCTTAAGGGATTTATTAATTTTCTCCAATATTTCTATTATACTTTCCCTGAATTCTGTAAGGGATTATTAATTCACTTCAACTTTAAGGACTTCTAACATCTTTATAAAGTTGATATTAATTGGGCTTCAACTGTGTTGGAATATTTATGTCATTGATGTGGTGGCTTTTGGTTGTATTTTTATGCTGGTGCCTGGTTGTCTTGCTTTGAGGTGATTGCGGGTCTAGGTACTGATTTCTCAGTTTTCCTTTGTTGACAGGGTGTTTTTCTTCACTTCTATTTGCTCTATGATCTTCTGATCTGTATGGCTCATGATTGAACAGGGATTTTTACCACAGTGTTTGGGTTGGAAAGCCTGCTGTTGGTATGCCCTTTGTTCCGGAAGGGAGTAGTGCCAGAGTTTGAGGCTGTAAAAATGGAAGAGAGGAGAGAAACTTATCGGTGAATTACCAATGCATAATCAGATAATGGTTACATATATATATATATATATATATATATATATATATATATATATGGGTAAATTAAAAGCAGTGCAAGCCAAAACAGCAGGGAAAAGAGAGGGGCTTTCCCACATTTGTCCCCGACTCTTAAATTACATTCTCATTACACTATTCACACCCAAGGGTGCGTGGCCAGTTACACATGTAGCCAGCCACAGGAGGCATGGTTAAGGTGACCCCTGGTGATAGTGATGAGGGGGCATAGAGAGACGGTGAAAGTTCTGTGGTCACTTGGCTCATATGGAATTCTGGAAAATGGTGTATCCTTCGTTTAAGCACAGGGATTTTTCTAAAGTTGGAGGCTACAACATAGAGATGAGGAGGGATTTGGATTGTAAATAGTGATGGGGTCATTGAAATAATGGAGAATATCCACTGGATAGGAACCAATGTGTATTTCAGATCGCTGGCATGAACTCTGGTCCAGAAGGGTTTCTCTGCCTCAGTTTGCCTACCTGTTCTTCTGACTTTGGTTACCTACACTTGAGCAGAGGTTATTCCTTTAATTTGTTCATGGGGTCATGGATTTGAGGGTGGCAGCTAATGAGATATTGGAGGATTCTGTGTGGGAATGTAGGTACTGTGGATGTTTCATGAGCTGGTGAGCCACCTTACCTGTTATTCTTTTTAGTTTTTAGTTTTTATGAGAAAGATTAGTTTACATGTTAATCCCAAGTGCCTCTCCTTGCCCCCTCCTCTATCCCCCCAACTAACATCCTGCTTATCCAATACCCTATCTGCTCCCCAAGGAGTATGACACCTTCATAGGGGGTCTTCAATGTCTGTTATATCCTTTGGCATAGGGCCTATGACAACCCTCTTGTGTCTAGGCTCAAGGATTATCCCTCCATGTGGAATGGGCTCCCAAAGTCCATTCCGATGCTAGGGATAAGTGCTGATTCACTACAAGGGGCCCCATAGATTCCCAAGGCCTCCTCACTGACACCCACATTCAGGGAGACTAGATCAGTTGCATGCTGGTTTCCCAGCTATCAGTCTGGGGACAAAGAGCTCTTCCGTACCTGTTATTCTTGCTGGTGTGACATGTACATGAGTAAGGGATGTCTTCCTGAGTTTGGGGCCAGAATGCAGCCATCTTCCTCTTACTATGAATAGGAATGTACTCTGTGCCCATTTGTGTATGTTGGAAATCCTTAACTTGTTTCTTGATTTTACAAAATGTAACAGTCAAGAGATAGTCTTGAGTATCAGAGGAAAATTTGGAAATTTTAGTTTTTTGGGATATTAAAGGTTATGAGGATAAATGAACTTGGATTAAATCTACAACTTCCCCTACCTCCACTCATTCCAACCCTGTCTCCAATCTCCATTCCCCCAAATCCACTGCTACTCTGTTTCCCTTCAGAAAAGAGAAAGATTCCCATGGATATCAACCTAACATCATGACAAGGTAAAGTAAATCAAGGCACAAACCCTTATATAAGCATGACCAAGGTAACTCAGTATAAGGAAAAGTCTCCCAAGATCAGTCAAAAGAGTCACTACAAGTCCTACTTGTAGGAATACCATAAGTAAGCACCTTTGAGCCTTGTTCAGTTCATTCTGTGTACCAAGTTCTCCTCTATTCTGCAAACTCTCTGGATCTCACGATGTTCACCCCCTTCTTCCACAGGATTCCTAGAGCTGAAGCTAATGTTTGGGTAGTGATTTCCACATGTCCTCCTATCAGCTGCAGGGAGAAGCCTCTCTGATGACATTTGAGCTAAGCACCAATTTGTGATTATAGTAAAATATACTTATGAATTTTTTCATTGAATTTTATCTTGATTAATTTTATTTTGTTCTACAATAGTTCTCAAAGACATTCAAGTTCTGATTCCTTGGCTCCTCAGGTAGTATCAGGCATTGTTTTCCTTTCAGAGCTAGAGCTTCAAGTTTAAACAGTCATTTGTTGGATGCTGCTGAACCACCATTGCACCAGAAGGTTTTGCATGCAGGACAATTGTGGTTCTCTAATTTTGTGGCTGCCTTGGTTTCCCAATCCAATAATGGGATCCTTATGTGGTTACAGAAGATGGCTGGTTCAGCTTTTGTATTCTTGATTACTAGGAGTCATCAATAAGGTCACCCTTACAGGTTCTTGGAAATTCTCATTGCACTGTTTCCACAATGCCTGTTAAAAGCTCCCCCATTGCAGTCATCTTTCTGCATCTTCCCCGTGCCCCATCCTTACCCGATATTTTCCTGTAACATCCCTACCTGCCATCAATGCATCCAGAACATCCCATTTTTTACACCCTGAGTGATCCATGCATCTCCCCTGTAATTGAGTTCTTATTTTGTCTAAATAATAATGACCTGGAGTGAGATATAGAGGAAAATGCTGAGAGATGATAGAGAAGGTGTAAGCCAAAGCCAGCTTTACCTCACTAGTTTCCAATTAGAAAAGTGCGATTTTTTGTATCATTTTGCTTATATCCCCTCTCTCCTTACCCATCGTACACCCATTTCACTTCCTGTTTCTGCCAGCCATCTGTACAGACCTCTACACCTCTTTTGTTAGATAGTGGCAAGCTCTTCTTTTTTTTTCAGACAAGTTGAATTTGTGCAAGGAAGTCATCAGCATACTTCCCTAGAGCTGTTCTAGTTACTTAGCCTCTCTACATCTATGGATTTCACTGTGATTCACTGTGATCACTGGGACTATATTTAATTAAATTCTATAAATACATTGCTTTAAAAATTAAAGAAAAACTGCAACTATAACTGTTTAGTCTTCACATACAGCCAAGACCAAAGAATGAATTATTATAAGCTATGTAAACAGGAAATGCATTGCAGGCAACTTCCTAGACTTTACAAATGACAGATACACCTGAGTGCCTGCACAGTCACT
>NW_023276808.1:4432209-4455356 GCF_003668045.3 Cricetulus griseus
AATACTTAAGTGTGGTTTACCCTCCCGCAATCACACTTTCCCAAAATTCACTCTATTAATATATGAAGTAATCTACGATAAATATCTCTTTTTGCTAATGTATTTTCACAAAAGACAGAACAGGTGATCTCTGTAATTTCTAGGCATACTACATAATGAGTTCCAGGCCAGACTGGGTTAGAAAGAGTGTGTCTCAAAACAGACTTACTACAAAAGTTTCTACTTAATAAACTTTAGAACTGTGAAAATGGTTTAACAGATAAAGTACTCACCTTACTACTATCCCTTCATTTTGCATTCTAAAGATAGTTGCTACAGTACATACATATAATCCAATGCTGTTGATGGCAGAAAAAATACAGACAAAAGAAATCCTGACAAGGATCTTTACATGGAATGGCAACCTAGAGACCCTGTCTCAAATATGTTAAGTGTAAAAGACAAAAACCAAAAATTGTTCTCTGAAATTTACACCCAAACCATGACAAACATCCACAACTTCCACACAAAAAATTGCATACATAAAAACAGACACAAGAAAATAAGTAATAAAAATATAATAGCATGGTATAGCACATACCCTTTGTTCTGTGAATTTGCAGCCAACCTCATCTGCATTACGTGTTCAAAGACAAAGATATGTAGAGAAACCTTGTCTCAAAATAAAATGCTAACTCAGATTATCATTGACTCATTCTGAAATCGTTTTCCAAATTACACTGAAGTGCTCCAGCTACCTCTCACCAGCGGTCCCGAGGTACAAAACAGTAAGTCTTAGGTCATTTTTGGTGTCTGCCAGTGGTGGGTGTCAAATAATTTTCGGATATGAATATAGCTGAGTATGGTACCAGAGATAGGCAGATCTCCTGGAATTTAAGCCAATTTGGACTACGTATTGAATTTGAAATTAAAACATTTCTCTATTATGCAAGCAAACATACACATATACATATTCACGAATATAGTTGAATATAATTTTGCCCTGTTGCTTGACAGAAGATCTCATGAGAAAACTCTAGCTATGGCTGGTGGTGCTGGAGCATGCCTTTAATCCCAGAACATAAAAGGCAGAGGCAGGTGGATCTCTGTGAGTTTGAGACCAGCCTGCTCTACAAGATCTAGTTCCATGACAGCCTCCAAAGCCAGAGAAAAACCCTGTTTCAAAAAAACAAAAAACAAAAACTCTAGCTAGTCTAAAACTCATACTGTATAGTTTAATGAATAATATATATTGAATATATATTGAATATTTTAAAACACATTCTAGTAAACATGTCATTTTATGCCATTAGCTCATTATTCAAAGCATAAGAGTTTTCTGTACAAGAGGGACATTCCAAACAATTGTCTGCGTATTTCCTTAAATGATAAGGGGAAAATTTTGCATTGTTTATATCCCT
This sequence comes from Cricetulus griseus, assembly GCF_003668045.3. Taxonomy (NCBI): domain Eukaryota; kingdom Metazoa; phylum Chordata; class Mammalia; order Rodentia; family Cricetidae; genus Cricetulus; species Cricetulus griseus. The sequence continues at coordinate 4,433,610 of NW_023276808.1, forward strand.
ACATGTTTTTTCCTCTACCATATCATTCTATGAAATCAGTGTAAATATTTCGTTGAACACTTTTCCAATTTAGATTTTGCTAGTTTATCTCTAAATTGAATCATTTGCACATTTTGTTTTAATACTATGCCTCCAAACCTAGAAGCTGAAATAATGCCTATTGAAGTAATTTTACAGCTACCAGTAACCCAGTAAATTTTTAAGAATGTTTGTTAATAGTTATAAATCTTCCAAGTATGCTGTTGAGTTTTTGTAACACCACTTATTTTTAATTTTACACAGCTCAACAAAATATAAAGGCAGTTTTGATACATGATGATAGTATTATTTGTTGTGCTATCAACACATTGAGTTAAAAAGCTGTTATTGTATGCTTCATGAAATAAAATGACTATAATTGAATGCTAGGTTTTCTAAATAACACATGATGAGCAAGTACAGAAGCCTATATAAACGATGATCTCCTCAAAATTAAATTTGTCAGAGTTTCTCCTATTTCTTCTGTAAATGGTAATGAATCATATACTTACTGACATGGGGTTTCTACAGCTGTAAAGAGACACCATGTACATGGTTAATCTTTTAAAGGAAAGACATTTAATTGTGTGACTTCTATTTTCAGAGAATTTATCAAGTATCACCATGGTGAAAAATTGTAGAATGCAGACAGATGTGCTGTGCCTATGTGCTTGAACATAAGCCATACCATCATTAATTCCAAAGAATTCTGGTATATTTTGTGTTATTTATGATCAAATGTATATAAGAATCAGAAGCCTAACTATAATGAGAAAAGAAAATGAATGGCTTTTAGACATGTAAATCCAGCTAGGCAATACCACCACTACATACAAAAGTGTCACCAGAAAGGAGAACCCAGTGACATCACTCACCTCTAAGCAGACAAAATCCTAGAACCATGCGACACCAGTGGTCTTTACATTCCTTTGTTGGAGGGTTTTCATGTTTTTGTAAAGACAAAACAAAATCCATTCTCAACATACTTTTGCAGAGTTACATTTTTGGCAAGTTATATTTATCCAATGAAAAACATCTTAATCTCATGAATTAGTTTAGATTGAATGGTAATGCCGTTTGATGAACTATTGTCTATTTTAATGAAGAAATCTTTATTGTTTGTATATAATCTTTATCATTTTTGATGGTTACTATATTCCCCCCTGTGAGAAACAAAGAAAAATCTCTTCAACGATGTAACTCATATCTTGGTTTTTATTCTGAGCTCTACATATCTCTAAAGTATACAGTTTTAATTTAGCAGTTTCTTTTTATCTAATATCTTCCAATGCTGTTATTTCCTTTTCAATAGCAATTTAAAATATAGGTAATAATATATTATTTAATCTATCTCTGGATGACTTAATTATCCTTTCTTTTTATTAAGCATGTTTTCTAAGGAAACTCATAATGTGTTAATAAAATTAATCTTCATCAAGTAAAAAATTAGAAATCAGATATGGGGGTAAGAACCTGAAAGATCAGGGAACCAGTTCAGCAGCCATCAATGACTCCTATCTCTTCCATTCCTCAATCTAAAAATGAGCAAGGTCCTCTCTCTGCCCCACCTTACTTCTTACTGTCTTCAATCTCTCCATGGTCCATCTTTATTGTTTCCCTAATCAGTAAAACATAGGTGATTCTGCCATGATTTTATGGACCCTACAATGCTGGGATCAAATTTACTACTGTTTTTGTATAATGCTTCTCTTGAGACAAAGATTTACTTTGTACACTCCTTCCATAACTTAAGGGCTTAGATGTATAGAGTCTTACAATTGGGCTTCCTTCCAAGGCTTTAAAGGTTGGTCAGGGAATTTTCTTTTATAGTGTTAAAAACCTTGACAATTGCTGTCTCTTTTCCATCACTGGACTGCCATCTGAACCTACCTAATGTTATTATTCTTAACCAGAGATTTTTCATTTGTTCCTACTTTTGCACTTTTCACTGTAAACTTGAAGGAGTCAACAGTAATAACCACCTAACAGAAGCAATATTTTGTCTGATACATCAGCTCATTACTCTCAAACTCAGCCTTACACCCTTTTTGGGACATGTAAAGAATAATAAAGATTCAGGGTCAAACTATCACACAAATCAACACTAGGTAAATTTTTTCAATAAATATTCTAAGCACCTGTGCTTACTTACTACACCAACATCACATAATACATTCAAAAAGCATTGAAGCCAGGCTTGGACTGGAGGGCCACAGCAAGAAAAGGATATGACAGTTTTATTGAGAGCTGATGTTTTCTATCATAAACATAAGATAGTGGCAATTTCCAGGATTATTACAGTTGTATCTGCCAGAATAACAAAAGCCATACAAGGTATATGAGATTATTGTCTAAGAACAAATATCTTGTTTAGTTTACATACTACCTTGACTACTAAAGAATCATATAGAGAAATACAAATTGGCCTGAATGCCTCACTGCCTGATGGAGTCCATCAGTTTATCACGAACAGGAAGGGACAGTGTGCCCCAGGAGCCATGGGCTTTAACCTGAATTCTTGTGACACATGTCTCTCAAGGCAGTTATGACAAACCAACTCCATATACCAGGCAAGCCTTTTACCCACTGAAATCCTGACCCTGACCTCCAGTGTCTGCTATTACTCTGAACATTACCATCTTTCATGTCCGACAACAACAGATAATTATGCAATATGGAGAACTTTTATGGCTTTTGCCACCTAAAGTCTCAATATCTTCAAATATCTTCAAAAATTAATCATTCTCATGTCCATTACAGCAAATAAATAACCTTTCAAGTTCCATTTTTTGTTCCAACATTCTTCTCTTTTGCTCTGATTAAATTTTCTAAGTAAAAGCTACTCCAGTAATGAAGGGATTTGGTTGTTAACCCCAGTTCACTGTCTATCATTGTGGGAGCTTAGGAGAGAAACTCAAGTCAGTCACTGAAGAGAAAACGTGGGGAACCATCCACTGTTTGTTGACTTTACTCTTTAGATTTATCACTGTCTTCTGCTCATCAAGCTCTCTTAAATATCCCAGGCCCACTTGTTCAGAGACATTGCCAATTCAGTCATAGTCTTCTTCCCACATCAATCATCAGTCAACACTATCTTTTCAGGCAGAAATCAGACATACTGATCTAAGAACACATTCAATTTATGTTTGCTCAGATGATGCTAGGTTTTGTCATTTGACATCAGAGGCTAATTAGGAGACAGAGACAATAGTATATGAGAATATTTTAAAATCCAAAGCCAATGTATTAATCATGAAAATCATTTAAGCAGTAAAGATTCACACATAAAGATAGAAAAACTGGAAAACACAGATATACTAGTATGCAAGGAAATGGGAAGATGGAAGCATCTTAAATAAAGATGAAAAAACTAAAACACTCTAGCCACAGCAAATTCCCCCAAAAAACAAAAACTTCAGGAACTGATAACATGAGAAATTTTATGAAGATAAATTGGTAAAGGTCCATCATTTTTAAGAAAAAATGTATCTAGGTTACCAATATGGATTACAAAAAATCAATATACAGACTCACATAGGAGCTCTATACATGTCACAAAGATACAGCAATCAAAAGTATGTAAGATATTTTTGAAAGAATAAACAGGTTTTTGAGAAAAAGACAAGAAATATGGCAGGAAATATATAGTCAATATTTAACCAAAAGCCCAAAGAAAGCATAGGAAAGAAAATGGGGCATATTGGCCAATGTTACCCAGCTCCCTATAATTCTATGTGTATAAAATTAAGCAAACACGCTCTTCACAACTTTCAAAAAATTACATCAATGTTACCCTTGAACTCTTGTTTCAGACCCTTGTACTACAGATAAAAACTGATAAAAACTTAAGCAGCACGTTCAATCACAAAACAAAACAACAAAGAAAAATAATTCAAAAGACAGGAAACCAGTTGAATCAAGTTGAAAACCATTATCTGGATGAACACACCTATGAACACCTGAATCTGACAATGAAGCTAAAATTACACAATGAAAAAAATAAAGCATCTTCAACAAATTGTGCTGGCATACTGGATTCTGACATGCAGAAGACTGCAGATAGATCAATATCTCTGGTCATTCACAAAACTTAAGTCCAAATGGATCAAAGACCCCAAGATACATCCAGCCACACTGAAACTCTTAGAAGAAAAAGTAGGAGGTACCCTCGAACAATTGGTACAGAGAACCCCTTCCTGAATATAACATCAATAGCACAGACACTGAGATCAACAATTAATAAATGGGACCTCCTGAAACTGAGAAGCTTCTGTAGGCAAAGGACAAAGTCAACAACACAAACTGGCAGCCCAAAGAATGGCAAAATATATTCATCAACCCCAAATCTGACAGAGGGCTGATTTCAAATATACACAAAGAACACATGAGGCTCATCACCAAAGCACAAAAAACTCCAATTAAAAAGTGAGGTACAGAATTAAATAGAGACTTCTCAATAGTCAAATCTACAATGACCAAAAGACACTTGAGAAAATGTTCAACATGCTTAGCCATGAGGGAAATGCAAATCAAAAGAACTTTGAGACACCATCCCGCTCCTGTGAGAATGGATAAAATCAAAATCACCAATGACAGTTTATGCTGGCATAAAGCCACTTTGGAAATCAATATGGCAGTCCCTCAAGAAAATGGGAATCAGTCTACTTCAAGATCCAACATTTCCACTCTTAGGCATATACCCAAAAGTTGAACATTAATACAACTAAGACATCTGTTCAACTATGTTCATTGCAGCATTATTTGTAAGAGGAAGAACTTGGAATCAACCTAGATGCCCCTCAACTGAGGAATGGTTAAAGAAAATGGGGTACATTTACAAAATGGAGTACTAATCAGCAGAAAAAACAGCGGAATCTTGAAATTTGCAGGCAAATGGATGGAACTATAAGAAACCATACTGATTGTGATCCAGATTAATGAAAGAATTTGCCATTTAAAATCTTCAATTAAGTAAAATTCCTCTCAGGTATACCCGATTCTTTGGAAATTTGGTAATTCCAGAAGAGCCATCTCAACCAATAAGACAGAAGACTTGAGAAAATTGTCTTGCCTGGAGGAGGGAGGGTCAGCACGGGAGTGATTCCAAAACAAACTTTTCCCAAACAAAGGATGGATAGTGAATTTACTTAGGAAGTCTGCACATGTTCATATAATATTTGGGGTTTTTTGGGGGGTATCTGGATTTCAAGACAGGATTTTTTTGCCACCAATGTCTGACCTGTTCCTATAGTACTCTCTGTCTTGTTAGCATTGTCACTTAACAATTCCACTTCTGAACAGATCATGATGTAAAAAGCAGAAACATTTAGGGACACTCTTAATTCAAAGATATATAGGAAATTTTATTCATTATAAAACTTATAAGATGGAAGATTTCTGGCTTGTTTAATTGTACTACAAGGCTTTAGTTGAAAATTAAGTAAATGACACTGTGAAAAGCAGATTGTCAATCTTAATTTTTATCTAAAGACAAGTTTACCACCTGCAAAATTCATATAGATAAATAAAAAGAATACAAAACCTTGAAGGAAAATTAACCTAATAGCATTGCGTACTCTCCTCCTTGAGAACGATTTTGATGGTTTCTATTAACCTCAGAACAAAGCTTCATTTTTCTCTGAGCAGGCTGGCTAGGAAGATGGCAACATGTGCTTCCATTGAAGACCAGAATGTCTTGATGTTATCTATCCCTGCCTGCTGTCTGTCTCAAGCCTGTGATATCAATGTAGAGAATTCTATTATTTTCTCATTTTAAGTGTTTTTAAGGTAGGGTTTCACTGTGGCTTTGGAGGGTGTCTTGGAACTAGCTTTTGCAGAACAGGCTGGTCTCAAACTCAGAGATATCTGTCTGTCTCTGCCTCCCAAGTGCTGGGATTAATGTCGTGGGTGACCAACACTGGGATCTATTATTTTCTTTTTAAACCTGTTTTTAATTTTAGTTATATACATGCTTTGCCTCCATGTGTCTCACTACAGATGCCAGAAGAGGACAGGAGATGCTTGACACAGCAAAAGGTTAGCTTCCATGTAGATTCTGCGAATGAAACCTGGGACCTCTATAACAACACACACTGCTACTAATTTGTGAGCCATTACTCCACTGTCTCTTTTTGTTTAAAATGTATTACTATATATTTTATTTAGAAGATACTATACCCTTTTCCCCTTTCTCTTCATTCCTTCCCATCTACAATACATTTTTCCAACTTTTTCCGTGTAAAATAAGTATGGATGAGAATGCTGATACATGAAGCCAACCACTTGAGTGTGTTGTATGTTGGCTTTAAGTATATGATTGCAAGCCTGTTGTAATGGAGAGCAGTAAGAATTTACATATTAGTGACACAGAGTAATACTCTAACTTGTATTTCAAAGATCTCTATGGAAAGTACATCCATAGGAGTCCTTACACATGTCCATGAATAGATTTACAGGTGGTTTTCATTGTGAGTAGCAACCAGGAAAGTGGATTAGTCTCCTTTCTTTTGAATGGATAACATAACCTGATTCAAAGTAACTTTAGGAGAAAATATTCACTTGGTTCATAATTATAAGGTTACCCCTAAATACAAAGTGTTTGTCTCCATGGATCTGAAAGTCACATGATAATCATAATATAAAATGCTTTCAAATCAGAAATCTAATACCTTTTAAAAAGTTCCAACATTTAAGATGTCTACAGTAGCTTAAGTATACGTGAGTAACTTCCCACTATTTTCAAAAAGAGAAAAACAGGGTAATATCAAATAATCAATCACTTATGAGGAAATTAATTTAGGAAGCTTTGCTCCTGTTGTTAACTATATTCTGGAGGCTCAGAGACTAGAGAAGCTCCATATTTCAGACTTTGCCATCCCTAGCACACACAGCTTTACTACCATGCCTGTTCTATTCAAAACATGGAGCTGTCTTTGGTTATCCTATGGTTCCAGAATCTAACACAACTTCAGGTGTCCACTGCAAGCTGTATCCTTTCAGGCCCTCTATGAAGGTTTTTCAAATCTTCTAGAGTCAGCAGGTCTCCATGAGCTCTTCAATCTTGCATTGTCATTCAAGATATTAAGGGAGAAATATCCTTGCAAACTCCAAAACTGTCTGGGTTATAGACAGATAGCAAGCAAGGGGAGATTCTATTCCTTCACCCAAATGTATGTTGATTCTACTATTAATTTTAATCACCCTGTGTTCACAATCAGAATTCATAGAATGATAAATGTTGGTCCTTGTTATAAAATCAAGTACTAATACCACCGATTAGAATGTGCTATTACTTCTAGAAGGGGAAAGAATCTTCTCTTCTCAATGAACTTGTTATACAAGCTAATGTCTCATAAATATATCACAGAGAATAATCTCATTTAGATAAGCCCTCATGGTTGTTCCTGCAGAAGTGTCCCTTCACTGAATTGAAATCTTATTAATTTGCAAATCAATATTAAACACCCCTAAAAATCTGATATAATTTTATTTGTTGACAGAGAAAACCATCCTAATTTAGTCATATTTCAAATACAAATTAACAATGCTTGATTCTAAAAATACAAAACGTTTTGGGTCTGGCTTTAGTGGTTTCCCAGACATAAGCAGCAATTTTCTGAGGATTACAAGGACAGAATGTGAACCTCATGTATAGTAACTCATAGTGCAGAAGTCTTCTGACACATGTTTTTACTTTATTAAATCAGAATCCCAGACAAGTCTGAGCAAGAACTGACCTATGATCTTTTACCAAAATAAGGAGAAAAACATATGTTTTTCTGCAGAATACAGAAAAAGAGACAAATATATGTACAGAGTAGCCATCAGGAAAGAGAGAGAGAGTGAGAGAGAGAGAGAAAGAGAGAGAGAGAGAGAGAGGACTCCCTAACCCAATGAAATGTAATGTAACCAAAATTGTCACATGGCTTTCTGTCAATTCGTAAGTGTGGTTCACTCTCTCAAAATCACACTCTTTCAAAATTCGATTTCCTAGTAATATCTGTAGTAAATCCTTGATAAAAATCTTTTTTACTGGGGTGTTTTCATGTGAGGAAGAAGAGGTTATCTCTGTAAATTCCAGGTGTGTTACATAATAAGTTCCAGGTCAGACAAGGTTTAGAAAAAGTCTGTATCTCAAAATAGACTCACTACAAAATGTCTACTTAATAAACTTTAGAATTGTGAGAATGATGGACAGATAAAGTAATTACCTTACAACTATCTCTTCACAGCCAGGGGTGGTGACATATACCTCTAATATCACCATTCAGGAGGAAGAGGCTGGTGGATTTCTGTAAGTTTTAGAACAGCCTGGTCTACAAGAGCTAGTTACAGGACAGCCTCCAAAGCCACAGAGAAACCCTGTCTCAAAAAAAAACATATAAATAAATAAATAAATAAATAAATAAATAAATAAATAAATCTATGTCTTCACTTTTGCATTCTCAAGACAACTGCCACAGTACATTCCTGTAATCCAATGTTTTGATGACAGATAAAATGGAGAAAAAAGATATACTGCCAAGTCTACTTATGTGGCATGGCAACCTAGAGACCCTGTCACAAACATGCTAACTGTAAAAGACAAACACCTAAAAGTGTTCTCTGATATTTACACCCAAACCACGACATATATACCCAACTCCCACACATAAAGAATCACATAAATACAAACAGATATAATTAAATTATAAAATATAATACGATATTTTGGCACACACCCTTTATTCCAATACCTGGGCAGCAGAGACAAGCAAATTTCTGTGAATTCATCTCCATTATGAGTTCATGGACAGCAAAAAATATGGAGAGAAATCCTGTCTCAACATAAAATTACAACTCTCATTATCATTGACTCATCCTGAAATCTTTGTCCGAAAAACACTGAAGGGGTCCAGCTTAATCCCACCACAGGACCCAGGTAAAGGACAATATATCTTAAAGTTATTTTTGATGTCTGCCAGTGGTGGCTGTCAAATTATTTTCAGATATGAATATATCTGTGTATGGTAGCAGAGATAGGCAGATCTCTGTAAATTCAAGCCAATTTGGACTACATAGTGAGTATGATAGTCAGGCATTTCTCAGTGACACACACACACACTCACAAATATGCCTACAGCAACAGGGACACACCTCCTAATGGTGCCTTTCCCTATAAGTATCTGGGCCCAATTCCATTCAGAATACCAACATTCTTCTCTTGTGTTGAGATTAAATTATCAAATTAGGAAATAAAAACGTGATATTAACTGATGTTATCCAGCTCTCTACAATTCAATGTGTATGTATATAGAAAATAAATAAATACACATGTCACAACTTTCACAAAATTATCTCATAGTGAACCCTACTGTTGTTTCTGCTCTTTGAGCTACTAATATTTCTTCCAAAAACAGAAGCCCCGTGCTCAAGAGCTCTCTCCAGAAATGAAGGTTATCACTTGCTATGGATCACAAGCTCCTTGAATTTCCTTGTTGTTTCAGGTAATGCAGCTCCACTGATGCTCAATCACAAAACAGCATAAAAAATAATTTAAAATCTGCTTCCTGCCACATGGATTATGGCACAAACATGAATTCTGACCTATCTACCTGCCAAACATGATTGAGGAATGGTGAAATCTCCCCAGATGCAAAATATCTTTTTTTCCTGGAACTACAATTCACTAAATCACAACACTGTGGTTAGTTACAGCACCAAGACACAAGCATTCTAATCATGTATTGTTGAAACCTGATGACATCATCATTTTCTTCAAGTTGTTAAAGTTTTTGCAATATTTAAAACACAAACCTAAAAATAGAATGCAATATTCATAACTTCTAGAAACTCCAAATTTCTAATATGTCTTCCCACTGCTACTAAAATCAGTGTCTATAAGTGAACACTGGGCACTGATACTGCAAGAAATCAATTCCCACATGCCAGGGCCGCAGTGTCTCAGATTATCCAGTAAATCCATACTGGGAGGATAAGAGGACAAATGCCAATGCCCAGACCAGCACATGGACCATCAAAATTATAGTCTGGCTGATGGTCCATCTGAATCCAAAAGAACTGAAAGATTCCTGGGTGGTGGCAGGACATGAAATTAACCCTGTACATGTTAGTCAGAGACAGTAATATTTCTGAGAGTTTGAGACCAGCCTGGTCTGCAATATGAGTCCCTGAAGAGAGTAAACCTGTCTTGAAGACTAAACAAACAATACCTACATAAATAAATAAATGTAATTATAACTCAACAGACATGCTCTGAACATCATACACTCACCATTGTAAAACTTGTGGTCTTTGTTAGAACTCATTTCAGCATAGGCAGAATATAACAACAGAAAGAAAACCTACAAAATACCTGCCACTACTTATCCAGATATCTTTCTTTCCCCAGATCCCCACGTTTCCTATGGCCACCCAACTAGCACTCATCTTAGGAGCTTCCATCCTGGGTGATCAGAGATCAAATGACTTAGACAGCACAGAACTTTCAACTCGACACTTCCAGCACAGTAGATAGAGGCCTAATCTTGAAATATTGTACTGTACTAGACATTCTTCCTCCCCCATAGGGCATATCCTGTTCCTCATCCAAACCACAGGGTGTTTGTATGCACAGTCCATTACACGGTCAATATCCAGTATAGCAAACCCATTGCCTCAGAGCTGGAAAACCCTGAAAACAGACACAAGTCATGTTCACACAGTTTACTGTTGCTACTGTGTAACTGGGTTAAAGAAAAACAGGCCAAAGATGAGAATGCAATGGGTAATGATAGGGCTTGGAGACAAGGTGAATATGATGCATTTATAATCTCAAATACTATTTTGAAAACTTGAAGCATTCTTTATGGTCAAGTGCTCCAGAGTCTTAGAGACTTGTATTAGAGCACATTAAAATTTCTCACACCATTCTTTTCCAGCAAGGATATTCCTAAAATAATTACTGAAGTAGAACATTAACTTGAATCCACAGGTCATTCATTATCGACAGGGTCCAGAGGTGGAGGTAATGGTGATAGGAAAGATAGGACAAATAGATGGTGGAAAAGATAAATGCTAGGTTACAGATGTATTGCAGAGGCTATGTTCCAGACTAACTAAGCTTCTTAAGAAGAAGAACATCTTTTATATTACTTAAATATGGTGGGATGATAGAAGGAAATATGAATCCATCAGAAACTATTATATAATGGGAGAAATTCGGGAAGAGGTTAGCAAACAATATCACACTAGGGAAACAGAGTATCTGAAGAACATGACTGACTTATGACATACAAAATCCTTCTAAAATTTTCCTGGCCCCACACCATTACAATTTCTCCCAATGTCTCCCAAATGTATTGCAGGTTTTAGAGAAGGAGCTTGGTTTTATTGTCAATACATCAGGCCTCAATGAAAGCTCCCAAGCCCTACATCCCAGGCTATTACTAGGTCCTCCCTATCTGAGGGCTTAAATGAAGGCCTTGCTTGAAGAGGTGAGTTCTTAACCAAACTGTGTTTTATTTTCAAATAACTGTCATCTGTTCTCCTTCCAAAACTATGGTCTTCTCAATAAAAAAGCTAGTATTTCATCTGGCACAAAATTTACTGTCAATGGAGATAACATATAAATGTTAAATGCAGAGTTGAATGCCAAGAAGATTCTGGAAAAACTATACCTCTCTGAGTTAGGCATGCTGATTTCCATATATTCATCAAGAATGTTGAAGTTGACTAGAAACTTGCTCCTACACCAAGCTTCCTGTCAATACTCTGATCAGATTAATCCACAGAGCAAAGCTTGTGAAACACCTCTCCCTATGTCAGATAATTTACATGGACCACATGGGAATTCACAAGACAGGGAATCTGGCTGCATTCCTCCACCAAGATACAGGGAGGACCCACCACACTGACAGAGGAAATCCTGAAAATTCTATTTATGTCACATGGAAACCTAGAGACCCTATCTCAAACATCCTAACTGTAAAAGACAAGCACCCTAAGTATTCTCTGATATTTGCACCAAAACCATGAGACACATGCCCAAATTCCACACCTAAAAATCGCATAAATATAAATAGACATAAATGAATAAATAATAAAATTATAATAGGATGTTTGGACATACAACATATATTCCAAGACGTGGGCAGCAGAGTCAAAGAAACTACTGTGAATTCTGCGCCAAAGTCATCTGCATTCTGAGTTCAAGGACAGCCAAAAATATAGAGGGAAATCCTGTCTCAACATAAAATTCCAACTCTGATTATCATTGACTCATCCTGAAATCCTTTCCTGAAATGCAGAAGTGGTCCACCTTAATCTCACCACAGGGCCCAGGTAAATGACAATATATCTTAAAGTCAACTTTGATGTCTGCCAGTGGTGGCTGTCAATGTATTTTCAGATATGAACATAGTTAAGTATGGTAGCAACGACTGCCATCCTCCATGAGCTGATGGGTCCAATTACATTCAGACTACCAACATTCTTCTCTTTTGCTGTGATTAAATTATCTAAATAAAAGCTACTCCTGTAATGAACAGATTTGTTTGTTACTCCAAGGCCAGATTCTATCATTGTGGGAACTTAGGAGAGAAACTCAAGTCAGTCATTGAAGGGAAAACATGTGGAATCATTGTGTCTTGATTTTCTCTTTTTCTTTGCCACTATCTTGTGCTCAGCTATCTCTCTTAAAAGGCCCAGATGCACTTTCTCAGAGATAAGCTGAAGTTTTATTCCCACATAAAGCATCAGTCAACACAATATTTTCCAGGCATAAATCAAACATTCTGATCTAAGAACACATTCAATTAGTTTTCTCTCAGATGTTCCCAGGTTTTGTCAAGTGGATACCTGATCAATTTAGCCAACGCAACTGTATTAATCATATCAATCACTTACACAACAAAGACTCAAACATGAAGACAGCAACAACTGGAGAACACAAATTTGCCAGTATGCCAGAAAATAGGAAGAGGCAACCATCTAAGATAAAGATAAAAAACAGAAACTTCACCCAAAACCAAAACATTCATAACTGATAACATAAGAAATTTTATGAAGATACATTGATGAAGGTCCAACATTTTTATGTAAATGTATATAAATAGATTAAATTATACATTACAAAAATCAGTACACAGATTCACATAATATGAGGTCTAAACTTGTCACAAAGTACAACAATCAAAAATATATAAAATATTTTGGAAATCGGTGAGAAAATGCCAAGAAAAAAGGCAGGTAAATATTGTCAACTTTTAATCAAAAGACAGAAGAAAACAGAGGAAAGGAAAAGGCTGATCTTCTCCAATGATACCCAGCTCCCTATGATGTTATGGGTATAAAAATTAAATAAACACAGACTTCACAACTTTCACAAAATTACCTCAAAATGACCCTTGAACTATTGTTTCTGACCCTAGGGCTACTGATATTATTTCCAAAAACAGAAGCAACATGCCCTAGAACTCTCTCCAGAAATGAAGGTGATCTCTGACTATGGATCAGAAGCTCCTTATAATTCTTTTTGTTTCATGAAAATATAACCCCACTGATGCTAAATGATAAACCAACCAAAAATTAATTTATAACACAGGTAAACCAATGTAATCAAATTGAAAACCATGATATGGTCACACATACCTATGAATACCTGATGTTGGACAATGAAGCAAAATTAAACAAGGTAAAAAGGTGCATCTTCACCAAATAGTGCTGGCATAAATGGGTGCTGGCATGTAAAAGACTACATACAATCCATATATATCACCATGCACAAAACTTGAGTCCAAATGGACCAAAGACCACAACATAAATGCAGCCACACTGAACCTCTTAGAAAATTAATTAGGAGGTAGCCTCAATGAATTTGTACAGTAGAACACTTCCTGAACATAATACCAGCAGCACAGATACAAAGTTGCACAATTAATAAATGGGACCTCCTGAAACTCAGAAGCACCTGTAAGTCAAAGGACATAGTCAACAAGACAAAATGGCAGCCCCATAGAATGGGAAAAGATATTCATCATCCCCACATTTGACAGAGGCCTGATTTCCAAAATACACAAAGAAGCAAAGAGCCTCATCACCAAAACACCAAAGAATCCAATTAAAAAGTGGGGTAGAGAATTAAATAGAGACTTCTCAGTAGAGGAATCTAAAATGGCAGAAAAACACTTAAGAATGTGCTCAACATTCTTAGACATCAGGGAAATGCAAATCAAACCAACTCTGAAGTAGCATATTACTCCATTATAATGGCTAAAATAAAAAAAAAACAATAACAGTTTATGCTGGAGAGTGTGTGGAGAAAGGAGAACACTCCTACACTGCTGGTGGGAATGAATATTCATACAGCCAATTTGGAAACTAATATGGTAGTTCCTCAGTAATATGGGAATCAGTATACAAGATTCAGCAATTCCACTTGTAGGCTAAAACATGAACATTTAAACAAGAAGAACATCTTTTCACTTATGATCATAGTATTATTTGTAATAGCCAAAACCTGAAGCAACCTAGATGAACCTAAACTGAATAATGTATAGAGAAAATATGGTACAATTACACCATGAAGTACTACCCAGTGGAAAAAAGCATTGGAATCTTATAATTCACAGGCAAATGGATGGAAGTAGAATAAAGTTTCCTGAGTAAGGTAACCCAGTAACAAAAAGACACACATCACATATATTCATTTATATATGGGTTTTTGACATGGAACAAAGGATTTCCATCATACAATCCACACCACCAGACAAGCTAGGAAACAAGGAGCATCTTAAGCAAGACATAGATAACCCAGAGAACAGGAAAGGGACAATATCTCCTGAATTAATTGGGAGCATGGGGAGAGGGGAGATGGAGTTAGAAGAATGAGAAGGGGATAAGAGGAGGGGAGAGGAGGACATGAGGGAGCAGGAAATTGAGTCAGGGGAAGAATAGAGGAGAGTAAGAAAAAGCGATACCATAATAGATGGAGCCATTATGGGTTTAGAGATAAATCTGGCACTAGGCAAATGTCCAGAAGTTTACAAGAATGACACCAAATAACAATCTAAGCAACAGTCCAGGGGTCACCTTAAATGCCCTTGTCTGGTAATGAAATCCTTGACTACCTTATATGATATCCTAGAGCCTTCATCCAGTTGCTGATGAAAGCAGAAGCAGACACCTTCAGGTAAACAATGATCCAAACTCCTGGAATCTAGTTTCAGATAGGGAGGAGTGATTAGCAAATGGGTCAAGATCAGGGTGAAAGAATTCACAAAAACAGCTGACCTGAACAAAGGGGAGCTCATTGACCCCAGACTCATAGCTGGGAAACCAGCATAGGACTGATCCAGGCCCCCTGAACATGAGTATCAGGTAAGAGGACTGGGCAATCTGTGGGGCATGTGGTAGTGAATTACTGTTTATTCATGTTATACAAATGTCTTTGGGAGCCCATTCCACATAAAACATCAGTCTCTCAGTCTGGAGACACAGGGGAGGGCCTGGGCCATTATCCAAGGTATAAGAAAGACTTTGAAAATCACTTATAGAGGCCTCATCTTCCCTGAGAAGCAGAAAGTGGATTACATAAGGGGTCATTGAGGGGCAGTTTAGGAGGGGATGGAGAGGGAACTGTGACTGACATGTAAAACAAGTTTGTTTCTAGTTTACATTAAAAAAGAAAGAAATGCTTCCTTAACCAAAAAAAGAAAAGAAAAAGAAAAATGATTTTTAATCTGATATATGGTATGATGATATGATATGATAATCTGATATATGATATACAATATGATATATCTGATATGGTATTACAGATTATGGCACATCACATGGAATCTGCCCAATCTACCTGCACAGCACCATGCACACTTGAGTAATCTCCACACATCAGAAACTCTTTTCTCCCCTGGAACTAAGCTTCACTGAATCACATCATTGTGGTTATTTGCACCACCACGTTTCAAGCATTTTAATCATGTATTGGTGAAAGATGATTCACATGACCAGTTTTCTGCAAGTTCCTAAACTAGTTGCAATATTTATAATACAGCATTCAAGATGGACTGCAATATTCAGAACTTCTAGAAACCAGACATTTAATTTTCTAATCTATCTTCCTACTGCAAAAAAAGCAGTTCCAATATGTGAACACTTGGCTGTGATGCTGCAAGAAATATATCCTCCCATGCCAAGGCTGCAAACTTTCCCATTACCCAGTAACTCCATATTGATAGACACAGAGGACAAAGGCCACTTCAAAGGTCAACAGATGTACCAACAGAACAATAATCTGGCTCATGTTCCATTCAGGTCCCAGGAGAATTAAAAGCTCACTGGGTGGTGGTGGCACATATCTTTAATATCAACACTTGGGAGGCAGAGGCAGTAAGATCTCTGTGAGTTAATACCAAACTGGTTTACTAGGTGAATCCAGTATAGCCATGACTGTTACATGGGAAACCCTGTCTTTAAAAAACAAGCAGTCAATAACTAAATAACTAAATAAAATGATAACTCAACAGACATGCTCTGAACACCAAAGTCACCATTGTATAGCTTGTGGTCTTGCTTACAACTCATTTCAGCAAAGGCAGCCGGAACCATGGCCAAAACCCAATAATTGTGTGACACTAGTATTTCTGACTACTAACACCCCCCAAAAAAATACCCACATTGCCTGGGGTCACCCTATAACTCAGACAGCACAGTCCTTCCAGCATATATTCACACACTAACAGTGGTTACTATGAAACTGTGTTAATGAAAACCAGACCACAGATTAGAAAACAATGGGGTATTGTTTGGGCTTGGAGATAGAAAAGACAATGTGAATATGATGCATATATAATCTCAAAAAATATTTTGAAAACATGAAACAGGTCTTATGGCCATGTGCTACAGGGACTAGAGACTTGTATTAGATATTAAACCTGATTTCATGGATTATGGCACATCACATGGAATTTGCCCAATCTACCTACACAGCACCATGCACACTTGAGAAATCTCTACACATCAGAAACTCCTTTTCTCCCCTGGAACTAAACTTCACTGAATCACATCATTGTGGTTATTTGTACCACCATGTTACAAGCATTTTAATCATGTGTTGGTGAAAGACAATCCACATCACCATTTTTTCTACAAGTTTCTAAATTATTTGCAATATTTATTAAAAAAAAAACAAAACTGAAAATGGAATGCAACATTCAGAACTTCTAGAAAACAGACTATCAGTTTTCCCTGCTCCCAATACTCTCATCAAATTATGCCTATAGAGGAAAACTAGTGAGAGACCTTCCCCTAGGTCAAAGAATTTACATGGGCCAAATGGGATTTTACAAGACAGTGAATCAGGTCGCACTCTCCCCACAGATACAGGGAGGACTCACCACACTGTCTGCCACACCTCACCATCTGTTCCTCCCAATCTGCAGACAGCATCCCCTAGCTCACCATTTTGAGGTTTTCCAGATCAATGAAGCTCTCTGCTCAGCTCCCTGCAGCAGCAACCGCACCACAGCAAACAAAACTGCAGTCTCCTCTTCAAAACAAACTTGAAGCCTGGTGTTAGGAATAGCCCAGCACTTCTGACTGGCAGGTCTCATGGAGTGCCTGATTGGATAGTGGAGCTTGAGTGACAAGAGCATTTCCCATAGGGTTAGAGTTGCTTAAAGACACAGTATTGTGGTTCCTGGCCACGCCTCCCACACAAGAAAAAAATCCTTTTTGTAGATCTGCAACGATTTGCATTTCAATAGCACTCGCCCCAGGCTCAGATTGCAGACCCTGATGACTTCCTGGTCTCCATAGCAACTTCCCCTTTCCCTCCAGGGGAAGTTCAAGAGTTTCTACACATCAAAGAGCCTCTCTGAGGATGCTGCAATCTAAGTCAGACCAACTCAAAATGAATTAGAAATTGTTCACTTGGGAGATACAGCACGGGGATGGAGCAGAGGGCTCTACATTCTCCCTTTCTTCATTACACTATTCTCACCCCTCCCTCGCCGGTCTTCCACCCCTGGAAAAAAATCACAGGAAAGAATCCTAACAGTGTCCAAAGGTTTCTAACAAGCCAGGATGAAGCCAGAGCTGGGTGGGCAGAAGAGAGTTGGGTCAGGAGTGCAGGGCACGCTGGGAAATGTAGTCCTGAGCGACTTCTCTGCAAGGAGCTGGGGAAACTTCTCTAGGAACCACTGGCTCCCCAGGCTGGCTTTGTAAGTGAATGAACCAGGGTATCAGTGAATCAGTGACTGAGCCAGCTGAATGTGAACTGAATGCAGGCAGCAGCCAGGCAGCAATCAGTGTTGCAGTTTAGGAAGGACCAGCAGGCTAGCTGGAAAGCAGGGTGGGGTGAGCAAGGTGGTGGCTGGGGTTCATTAATGAGCTCCCCCGTGTGTGCGTGCTCGCTTCTGCCCCCAGTCTATGAATGAATATACGAATGAACAAATGAGTGAATAAATTAATAAATGGATGAATGGATGGATCGGATGTAGCCGTGCTGAAGCAGGTAGGAATGGGGCGAGCCAGGAGGGATGGAGCCCAGCGCTGCCAAGCAGCTGGGCTCCTGCATCTGAGGGTGTGGTGGGGGTTCATGAGTTAAATAGCTGTTATTGTACATTACATAAAATAGAAATCAGGACTAGGGAAATGTCTAGAGATCTACAAAGATGACACCAGGTAACAATCTAAGCAAGAAAGGAGAGGCTACCTTAAATCCCCTCCCCTGATAATGAGAGGCTACCAAATAGCCATAACAGACACCCACAACTACTCACTGAACTGAACTGGAATCCAGTTGCAGAGAAGGATGAGTGATGAGCAAATGGGTCCAGACCAGGCTGGTGAAACCCACAGAAACAGCTGACCTGAATATTGGGGAAGTCTTGCTCCCCAGACTGATAGCTGGAATACCAGCATGGAACTGATCAAGAACCCAGGAACATGCGTTTCATTGAGGAAACCTCAGAAATCTACGGGACCTCCAGTAGTAGTTCAGTACTTATACCTAGCATAGGTGTAGACTATGGGAGCCCATTCCACATAGAGGGATACTCCCTTAGCCGAGACACACAGGGGTGGGCCTAGGAACCCTCACAAAGGAGACAATAGACTCTGATGTCAACCCTATGGATGACCTCACCATTCAGGGGGAGCAGAGAGTGTATATGATAGATAATGTCTTAGTTGGGGGGAGTTGTAGGAGCAGAGGTGAGGGAGAGGGAAGTAGGATTGACATGTAAAACAATCTTGATTCTAATTCAAATAAAAGAAAAAGGAAAAAAAAGAACTCCTGCTCCCACTGTTAGGAGTCCTACAAAAAAAAACAGAAATGAAGACTGGCTATAATTGAATATTAGTTTTTCTATTTTCTATGTATAATATGATCTTATATAACAGAAATTTGTCAGAGTTTCTCACATTTTCTCTCAAAAGGGTCATGAATCATGGATTGACTAAGTTTTTCTTTGTATAGCTGTGAAGAGATGACATGTAATATTTGTTTTACTTTTTAAAACAGGTTTTCCCTGTGGCTTTGGAGGCTGTCCTGAAACTAGCTCTTGTAGACCAGGCTGGTCTCAAACTCACGGAGATCCACCTGCCTCTGCCTCCTGAGTGCTGTGATTAAAGGCATGCACCACTACACTCTGGCTATGGCTAATTTTTAAAGGAAAAACATTTAATTGATTGGTTAATATTTTCAGAGTTTTTTATTAAGTAATATCATGTTGCAACATGAGAGAATGCAGGCAGACGTGGTGGTATAGAAGGAGCTGGGCATTACACATCTTGACAATGGGAATTGGTCTCGGACACCATTCATGGCTTGAGCATACATAATGTCGACCCCAGTGACCCACCCCAGTGACACACTTGCTTCAGCAAGTCCATTCCTACAGCAAGAAAACAACCTCCTAAGAGTGCCATTTGAGCTCATGGGGGGCAATTACATTCAGATTACCATAGGTACTATGCATTAAGGTTCACAAGGAAGTAAGTATGGTATGTCCTTTTGTATAAGTAAACAATGAACCCATCATACTGAGAAAGACTAAGTTTTTTTTCTTGTTTTTTAGTTTGTTTGTTTGTTTTGTTTTCAAGAAAGGGTTTCTCTGTGTAGCTTTGGAGTCTATCCTGTCACTTGCTCTGGAGACCAGGCTGGCCTTGAACTCACAGAGATCTACCTGCCTCTGCCTCCCAAATGCTGGGATTAAATGCATGGGCCACCAAGGCCCAGCCAAGAAAGACTAAATTTTAAGCTTGTTTTCAAACCATAATTCATTAGACTATGAAATTTTTGCTGGAACACACCTAAGACCCCATGATAAATTACATTAAGTATGCAGCTTTCATTTCAAACAATTTGGGAATAACTAACACATTGTTGATTATCTTGAATTGAACAGGGAGGCTAGTGAGAACTTCTTTAACACCAGTTATATTTTTGTGGAAGCGAGTTTTAACAACTTTGCTTCCAATGACTTGTACATGTTAAACTTTTATTTTTCCTACTTTTTCGTGTGCCTACCATCATTAATTCTAAGGCATTCTACTATATTTTTGGTATTAATTGTCAAACATATTTATGAATCAGAACCATGAATGTAATGAGCATAGTAAATAAATCTCTTTTAGACATGTAAAAATAGCTTAGTTAGTACCACTACTACACCCAAAACTGTACCACAAATTCTGAACCCAGTGACACACATACACTTTACTAGCAGACACAGTCCTTGAACCCCATGACACCAATGGTCTTTATATTCCTTCATTGGAGAATATTATGTTTTTGAAAGACAAAACAAAACCTTCCTCAACATACCTTTGCAGTTTTCTAGTTTTGGCAAGTTATATTTAATCCAATGAAAAACATCTGCTTGTTTGAATATAATCTTTATCATTTTTGATGGTCACTGGGTTCCCCTCCACCCCTGTGGAAACAAAAGCAAATCTTTTTCCCTGATGTAACACATAACTTTGTTTTTATTCTGAGCTCAAATTATCTCTAAATAATATATCTTGCTTTAATTTAGCAATTTCTTTTTTATCTAATATCTCACAATGCTCTTGTTTCCTTTTCAGTAGCATCTGAAAAATATAAAGTTAATAATCTATTATTTAATCTATCACTGGCAGTCTTAATTTCCCCTTTTACTTTATTGAGGATATCCTTTAAGGAACCTCATAAAGTGTGAATATAAGTAATCATTTTTTTCTTCTTTTGGTTTTGGAGGAAGGGTTTCTCAGTGGCTTTGGAGCCTCTCTTGGAAACAGTTCTTTTAGACCAGGATGGTCTCAAACTCACAAAGACCTGCCTATCATTGCTTTCTGAATGCTGGTTTCACATGTTTGCTCCATCACCACCTGGCTTAAATATTTATTAAGAAAAAATCAGAAGTCAGATATGGGGTAAGAACCAGAAAGATGAGAGAACCAGTTGATCAGCCATCAGTGACTCCTACCTCTTCCAATTTTAAATCTAAAACAGAGAAGGATCACCCCTCAGCCTATCCTTACTAATTCCAGTCTCCAATCTCTCCACAGTTTTCCAAATATGTGTTTTATTTCTTGGTGAGTTAACTGGTAGCTCTGCTCTCTGATGGCACCCAAGCTTTATTATAAAAATATGATAAAAAAACCACACAACCCCCAGGACTTCACTTCTTATCTATCTCATGTTTGCTACTTCCATTCCTCATAGGAAAGTCTCCATGACAGATGTCTCATAGCATGGATATTTAC
>NW_023276808.1:4455856-4478520 GCF_003668045.3 Cricetulus griseus
TAACAATTTCAGGTGTCCACTGCAAGATGTATCCTCTCACAACCTCTCTGAAGGGGTTTCAAATCTGTGACAGAGTCAGCATCTCTCCAGGAGCCCTTCAGTCGTGCATTTTCAGTCAAGTCTTTAAGGCAGAAATATCCTTGCAAATTCCAAAATTGTCAGGGTTCTAGCCAGACAACAAGAAAAGGGAGATTCTATTATTTCACCCTACTGTATGTTGATTCTACTATTACTTTTAATCATACTGTGTTCACAGTCAGGAGTCAGATGATGCCAAATGTTGGTCCTTATTTTATAATGCAGTACCAATACCATCGACTGGAATGGTGCTATTACTTCTAGAAGGGGGAAGATTCTTCTAATCTCAATGAACATAATATACAAGCTAGTGTCTTATAAACATACCCCAGAGAATAATATGATCGAAGTGTCCCTTCGCTGAATCAAGATCTTATCAATTTGAATATCCATGTTAACCTGTACAAAAAAACTTATGTAATTTTCTTTGTTGACAGAGAAAACCTTCCTAATTTAGTGATATCTTAAATACTAATGAGCCATATTTGATGCCAAAATTATAAAACCTTTTGGGTCTGGATTTACTTGTTTGCCAAATGTAAGCAGCAATTTTCTGAGGATTACAAGGCCAGAATTGTGAAGCTAATATCGAGTAAGTCATAGTGCAGAAATCTTCTGACCCATGTTTTTACTTTATTGACTCAGAATCTGAGCAAAGTCTCAGCAGGAACTGACCTATATCTCTTTAGCAAAGAGAAGGAGACAAACAGATAGAGAGACAGAGATAAATAGATGTAGAGTGAGACATACACAGAAAGAAAGAGAGAAATCCTTAAAAACCCAGTGAAATGTAACTTACAATGTTACCAAAATTGTCATGTCTTTGTATCAATTCTTAAGTGTGGTTCTCTCTCTCTCAAAATCACACTGTCCCAAATTTCAATCTTTCTAGTAATATCTGTACTAAATCCATTATAAAAATCTTTTTTACTGATGTGTTTTCCTGTGAGGCACAAAAGGTGATCTCTGTAAGTACTAGGCCTATTACATAATGAGTTACAGTTCAGACATGGTTTAGAAAATTCTGTTTCTCAAAACAGACTCACTCCAAAATTTCCTACTTAATAAATTTTAGAACTGTGAAAATGGTTTAATAGATAAAGTACTTAACTTACAACTATCCCTTCAAGTATGGTGTGGTGGCATATGACTTTAATCCCAGCACTCAGGATGCAGAGGCTGGTTGATTTCTGTAAGTTTGAGAGCAGCCTGGTCTGAAGTTCTAGTTCCAGACATCCTCGAAAGCCACAGAGAAACCCAGTCTTAAAAAATAAATAAAATAAAATAAAACAAAACAAACAAACAGAAAACACAACTACGTCTTCACTTTTGAATTTTCCAGACAGCTGCCACAGTACACATTTATAATCCAATACTTTAGAGAACAAATAACATGGAGACAAAGAAATCATGCCAAGTTTATTTATGTGGCATGGCTAACTAGAGACCCTGTCTCAAACATGCTACCTGTAAAAGAAAAACACCCAAAAGTTTTCTCTAATATTTGCACTCAGACCATGACACATATGCATAACTTCCACATGAAGAATCACATAAATACAAACAGACATAAGTAAATAAATAATAGAATTATAATGGGATGCTTTGGCATACCCCCTATATCCCAATACCTGGGCAGGAGTGACAAGCAAATTTCTGTAAATTCATCACCATTCTGAGTTCAAGGAAAGCATAAAATATGGAGAGAAATCCTGTCTCAACATAAAATTCCAACTCTGATTATCATTGACTCATCAAGAAATCCTTTTCCAAAATACACAGAAGTGGTCCAGCTTAATCTCACCAGAGAACCAAGGTAAAGGACAGTATATCATAAAGTCATTTTTGATGTCTGCCAGTGGTGGCTGCCAAAGTATTTTCACATATGAATATAGCTGTGTGTGGTAGCAGACATAGGCAGATCTCTGTGAATTCAAGCCAATTTAGACTGCATAGTGAATATGATAGGCATTTGTCAGTGACACACATACACACACACACACACACACACACACACACACACACTCACAAATATACCTACAGCAACAGAGCCACACCTCCTAAGAGTGCCATTCCCTATGAGCATATGGGTAAAATTTCATTCAGACTACCAACATTCTTGTATTTTGTTGTGATTGAATTTTCTGAATTATCTAAATTAGGAAACAAAAAGCATGATATTAACTGATGTTACTGAGCTCCCTATTACTCAGTGTGTATGTGTACAGAAATAAAATAAATACAAACACTGCAACTTTCACAAAATTATCTCAAAGTGACCCTGGTACTGTTGTTTCTGATGCTCAAGTTACTGGTATTTCTTCCAAAAACAGAAGCAAAAATGCTCAAGAGCTCTCTCCAGAAATGGAGGTGATCTCTTGCAATGGATCGCCAGCTCCTTGAATTTCCTTGTTGTTTCAAGTAAATAGAGCCCCACTGATGCTCAATCACAAAAGAGCATAGAAAAATGATTTGAAATCTGCTGCCTGCCACATAGGCTACGCTACAAAACATGATTCTACCCTATCTACATGCCCAAAACCATTCAGAAATTGAGAAATTTCTGCAGATGCAATCAATACTCCTTTTATTCCTAAAACGAAAATTCAATGAATCATAACATTGTGGTTAGTTATAGCAACAAGACACAAGCATACTAATCATGTATTGGTTAAAGACGATGACATAACCATTTTACTTCAAGTTGCTAAACTATTTGCAATACTTAAAACTTGAATATAGAATGCAATATTCATGACTTCTAGAAACCAGACCTCCAGTTTTCTAATCTGTCTTCACACTGCTACTAAAAGCAGTGTCTATGAGTGAACCAAGGTTAGTGATACCGAAAAAACTATATCCCCACATGCCAGGGCTGCAGTGTCACACATTACCCAATAAATCTATAATGGAAGGCACAGAGGACAAATGCCACTGCCCAGGTCAGCACATGGACCAACAAAAATTTAGGCTTGCTTATGGTCCATCTGAATCTGACAGAATTGAAAGCTCACTGGGTGGTGGCAGCACATGCCTTTCATCCCAGCAGTTGTTAGGCAGAGTTAGTAAGATTTCTGAGAGTTCAAGACCAGACTGGTCTACAAGCTAAATCCCAGGACACAGTAAACCTGTCTTGAAAACTAAACAAATAGATAAACAATAACTATCTACATAAATAAATGAAATGATAGGTCAAGAGAGCTGCTCTGAATATCATACACTCACCCTTGCATAGCTTGTTGTCTTTCTTACAACTCATTTCAGCATAGGCAGAAGAGAACCACGGAAAAACCCACAAAACACCTGCCACTACTTATCCTGACATCTAACTCTCCCCAACCCCACATTGCCTATGGTCACCAATCTAGGACACAGCAGCTACCATACTTGGGTGATCAGAGATGAAATTTCTCAGATAGCACAGAATTTCCAAATCTGCACTTCCAGCACAGTAGACAGAAGCCTAATCTAGAAAGATTGTATTGTAAGAGACATTCTTACTCCCTCATAAGACACGCCCTCTTCCTCGCCAAAGCACAGGGTCTTTGTGTGCACAGTCCATTACACACTCAAAGTCCAGTGCAGGATACCCATTGTCACAGAGCTGGGATACCCTGAAAACAAACACAAGTCATGTTCACACAGTAACTGTTGTTACTGTGTAACTGGGCTAAAGAAAAACAGGCCACAGATTAGAAAGCAATGGGGTAATGAAAGGGCTTGGAGGCAGAAAAGACAAAGTGAACATGATATATTTATAATCTCAAAATTATTTTGACAACTTGAAACAGGCTTTATGGCCAAGTGCTCCAGAAACTGAGAGACTTATATTAAAGCTCGTTAAAATTTCTCATTTCATTCCTCTAAAGATGAACACCATAAACCGGAAAAAAAACAGTCCTTACAAGTGGATAGTAGCAGTTAAGTAAAATAGAATTACACAGCAAGGATATACTTAACATAACTTCGAAAGTAGACCATTGACTTTAAATAACAGGTCATTCTTCATTTACAGGGTCCTGAGGTGAAGGTCACGGGGATATGAAAGACTGGACAACTACACGGTAGAAAAAGATAAATGCTAGTTTGGGGAGGAATTGCAGAGGATATGTCCCAGACTAACTAAGCTTCTTAAGAATAATAACATCTTGTATACTACTTAAATGGGGTGGGAGGATAGAAGGAAATGGGAGAATAATATGAAAACATCAAAAACTATTATATAATGGGAGAAATTCAGGAGGAGAAAGTTTGCAAACTATGCCACACTAGGGAAACAGAGTATCTGAAGAACATGGCTGACTAAAGACACAGTAGATATAGGACACACAAAACACTTCTAAATATTCCTAGACCCACACCATTGCAAGTTCTCCTGAACATATTGTCGATTTTAGAGAAGGAGCTCAGTTTTAATGTCAAAACATCAGGCCTCAATGAATGCTCCCAAGCCCTAGAGCCCGGGCTTTATTAATTCCTCCCTACCTGAGGGCTCAAAGGAAAGCCTTGATTGATGAGGTGAGTTCTTAACTCAACTGTGTTTTATTTTGAAATTATTGTCACCTGGTGTCTTACTGGCCACCTGCCAAAACTATGGTCGTCTTATGGAAAGAAGCTAGAATTTTAACCTGTAAAAAATTAACTCTGAATGGAGATTACCTGTAAACATTAAATGAAAAGTGTTGAATGTCAAGAAGATACTAGGAAAAACTAGTCCACTCTGAGTGAGGCAAGCTTCTTTCTGTATATTCATGAAGAATGTTGAAGTTGACTAGAAACATGCTCCTACACCAGCTCCCTGCTCCCAGTGCTTTGATGAGATTAAGCACACAGAGCAAAGTTAATGAGAGACCTTCTCCTATGTCAGATAATTTACATTGCCTGCATGGGACTTCAGTATGGGCTTCACAAGACAGGGACTCTGACTACATTCTTCCACTCAGATACAGGGAGGACCCAACACACTGACAGAGAAAATCCTGAAAAATCTATTTATGTCATATGGAAACCTAGAGACCCTTTCTCAAAATTGCTAACTGGAAAAGACAAACCCCCAAAGTGTTCGCTGATATTTACACCAAAACCATGACACACATGCACAACTTCCACACCTAAAAATACATAAATATAAATTGACATAAATAAATAATAAAAATATACTAGGATAATTTGGCACACACCCTATATTCCTATATCTGTGCAGGAGAGACAAAGTATTGTGAATTCAGGGCCAAACTCATCTGCATTGTGAGTTCGAGGACAGCCAAAAATATGAAGAGAAATCCTGTCTAAACATACAATTCCAACTCTGATTTTAATTGACTCATAATGAAATCCTTTTCCAAAATACACTGAAGTAGTCCAGCTTAATCTCCCCACAGAACCCAGGTAAAGGAGAATATATCTTAAAGTAATTTTTGATGTCTGCCAGAGGTGGCTGGCAAAGTATTTTCAGATATGAACATAGCTGAGTATAGGCAGATCTCAGTGAATTCAAGCCAATTTGGACAACATAGTGAATATGATAGTAAGAATTTTCTCAGTCATACACACACACACACACACACACACACACACACACACACACACTCAGTAATATGCCAATATCAACATTGCTAGAGCTCCAACAAGTGCCATTCCCCATGAGCTTGTGGTTCCAATTACATTCAGAATACCAACATTCTTCTCTTTTGCTGTGATTAAATTATCTAAATAAAAGCTACTCCAGTAATGAACACATTTGGTTGTTACTCCTAGGCCAGTTTCTCCTCCTCTCCTAGGAATTATTGTGTCTTGATTTTCTCTTTTGTTTTGTCGCTATCTTGTGCTCAGTTAGGTGTCTTAACAAGCCCAGGCCCACTTGTTCAGAGACATTGCCACCTCGTCAGAAGTCTTCTTCCTACATAAAGCATTAGTCAACACAATCTATTTCAGGCAGAAATCAGACACTCTGTTCTAAGGAAACACTCAATTGGTGTTCTCCCAGATGATCCCAGGTTTTGTCATGTTGATACCTGAGCCTATTTAGGAGACAGAGAAAATGATAATATTTTAAAAATCAGAAGCCAATGTATTAATCATACCCATCCCTTACACAGCAAAGACACAAACATGAAGACAGCAACAACCGGAGAACACAGATTAACCAGTATGTAGGAAAATGGGAAGAGGCAGTCATCTAAGATAAAGATGAAAAAAAACTAAACTTTCTCTCCACAGCAACTTCACACAAAAGCAAAATCTTTAGGAACTGCTAACATAAGAAAATTTATGAAGACACATTGGTGAAGGTCCAACATTTTAAATTAAATGTATA
Source organism: Cricetulus griseus (assembly GCF_003668045.3). NCBI lineage: Eukaryota > Metazoa > Chordata > Mammalia > Rodentia > Cricetidae > Cricetulus > Cricetulus griseus. Next base: position 4,462,251 of record NW_023276808.1, read on the forward strand.
TATCTAGGTTACCATTATATATTACAGAAAATCAGTACACATATTCACATACTATGAGGTCTAAACTTGTCACAAGGTACAACCATCAAAAATGTATAAAATATTTTGGAAAGAATGAAAGGGTTGGTAAGAAAACGCCAAGAAATAAGGCAGGAAAAATATTGTCAAATTTTAATCAAAAGACAAAAGAAAATGTAGTAAAGGAGAAGGGTGATCTTGACCCTATAATATTATGGGTATAAAAATTAAATAAACACAGACTTCACAACTTTCACAAAATTACCTCAAAATGTCCCTTGATATGTTGTTTTGACCCTCCAGCTACTTATATTTCTTCCAAAATCAGAAGCACCATGCTCTGGACCTCTCGAAATAAAGGTGATCTCTGTCTATTTATCAGAAGCTCCTTATAATTCCTGTTGTTTCATGTGAATACAATCCCAGTGATGCACAATCACAAAACAACATAGAAAAATAATTTAAAACATAGGTAAACCAATGGAATCAAACTGAAAACCATGATTTGTACCCACATACTGAGGAATACCTGATGTTATTATACAATGTAAAAAGGAAAGCATCTTCAGCAATTAGAGCTGGCATAACTGTTTCCAAACATGTAAAAGACTGCATACAAATCATATCTATCACCATGCACAAAACCTAAGACCAAATGGATCAAAGAACTCAACATAAATCCACCCACAATGAACCTATGAGAAAAGTAAGTAGGAGGTACTTCAAAGAATTTATACAGTAGACCGCTTCCTGAACATAACACCAGTAGCATAAACACAGAGATGCAAAATTAATATATGGGACCTCCTGAAACTGAGAATCATCTGTAAATCAAAGCACATAGAGAACAAGACAAAATGTCAGCTTACAGAATGGGAAAAATATTCATCAACCCCACATTTGACAGAGGGCTGATTTGCAAATTATACAAAGAACTCAAGAAGCTCATCATGAAAATACCAAAAATTCCAATTAAAAAGGGGGTAAAGAATTAAAAAGAGAGTTATCAATAAGGAAATCTAAAATGGCTAAAAGACACTTGAGAAAGTGCTCAATATATTTAGACATCAGATAAATGCAAATCAATACAACTCTGAGGTAGTATATTATTCCTGTCAGAATGGCTAAAACCAAAAACACTAGTGACAGTTTATGCTAGAGAGGATGTAGAGAAATGGCAACACTCTTCCACTTCTGGTGGAAGTGCAAACAGCCACTTTGGAAATCAGCATGGTGGTTCCTCAGTAATGTGGAAATCAGTCTACTACAAGATCCAGCAAATCCACGTGTGGCCCAAAGATGAACATTCAAACAAGAAAGACATCTTTTCAACTATGCTCATAGCAGCATTATTTGTAATGGCTAGAACCTGGAAGCAACCTAGATGACCCTAACCTGAATGAAGGATAGAGAAAATATGGTACATTTACACCACAGAGTACTACTCGGTAGAAAAGAAAAACAATGTGCAGGCAAATGGATAGAAGTAGAAGAATCTTTCCTGAGTAAGGTAACCCATTCACAAAAAGCAAACACGCTATGTTCTCACTAATATATGGGTTTTGGCATGGAACAAAGGATTTCCGGCCTAAGATCTACACTGAAAGGGAAACTAGGAAACAAGGAGAATGTTAAGAGTGACACAGATGATCACCCAGAGAAGGGGAAGGGACATGATGTGGTGAGCTCATTGGGAGCAATGGTTGCAGGGAAGAGGGAGTTAGGAGACTGAGGAGGGGAGAAGGGGAGGGGAGAAGAGGACTTGATGGAGCAGGAAGATTGAGTCAGGGGAAGAATAGAGAAGGGGAAGAAAAGAGAAACCATAAGAGATGGAGCCATTAAAGGTTTAAAGGGAAATCTGGCAATAGGGAAATGTCCAGAGATGTACAAGTATGACACCAACCAGCAATCTAAGCAATAGTCAAGAAGTCACCTTAAATGCCCTTCTCTGATAATGATATCATTAAGTACCTTATATGCCATCCTAGAGCCCTCATGCAGTAGCTGCCTCCTTTTCAAAGTCAAGCCTGAAGCCTGGTGAACGGAAGAGCCCAGCACCTCTTCTGTATGGCATGTCTCATGGAGGGCCTGATTGGATAGTGAGGCTTGAGTGACAAGAGCACCTCCCATAGGGTTAGAGTGTGCTTAAGTCACAGTATTGTGGTTCCTGGGCATGCCTCCCACAGAAGAAAAAAATCCTTTTTGTAGATCTGCAACAATATGCATTTCAATAGCACTCAACCCAGATGCAAATTGCAGACCCTGATATCTTCCTGGTTCCATAGGAACTGACTCTGTTCCACCAGGATGTAATTGAAAAGCTTGTACATACCAAACACCCTCTCTGACAATGCAGCAACACAAATCAGACTAAATCAAATGAATTGGAAAAAGCTCATGTCGGAGACTGAGAGTGTCCATGACATATGTCTCATAACATGGATATCTCAACACCCTCTGGTCTCAAATGCAACTCAATTTCATCTCCACTGTTTAATGCAATGAACTCTCACAGACTCTTCACTTGGGTTCTGACTGTTCAAAACATAGATGTGTACTGTAGTGAAGAACTGACCACAGAAAAAGAATCCATCATGTTTACATTTTGCAATTTTATTGTTTGAACAAATGTGTATCCTGGCATCCAAACAAGGCTGCTTAGAATGTACTTATCTTTGGGTGTTTCAGAGGCAGAACTCCCACAGCTCAATTCTATTTTGGGAGACATTCTATTTCCTAAGCATTGGTAAATCCTTTATATCAACAATTCTACTCTCCTACATCATGGATTAATAGAAGACTGCTACCTAACACATGAGATGCCTCTGGACAACCTGCACAAAATTAAAGATGAATGGAGATTGCATGTAAATGCTAAATGCAGAGTGTTGAATGTCAAGAAAATACTGGAAAAACTAGGCATCTCTGAGATAGGCAAGCTGCTTTCCATATAATCTACAAGAATTTTGTAGTTGTGCCGGGAGTTGGTGGCAAACACCATTAATCCCAGCACTTGGGAGGCAGAGACAGGTGGATCTCTGTGAGTTCAAGGCAGGCTGGTCCACAGAGTGAGTGCCAGGATGGGCTCCAAATCTACACACAGAAACCTCCAAAAATCCAAAAAGAAAAAAGAAAAAAAAAGAATCTTTAAGTTGACTAGAAACCTGCTCCTACATCCATCTCCCTGCTCATAATACTCTGATCAAATTAAGCCTGGAGAGCAAAATTAGTGAGAGAACTCCCCGCAGGTCAAACAATTTACATGGGCCAAATGGGATTTCCCAAGACAGGGAATCTGGCCTCACTCTACCCACAGATACAAGGAGGACTCAACACACTGTCTGCCACACCTCAGCATCTGATCCTCCCATCTGCAGACAGCATCCCCTAGCTCACCATTTTGTGGTTTTCCAGATCACTGAAGCTCTCAGCTCAGCTCCCTGTAGCAGCAACTTCACCACAGCAAACAAAACCGTTGTCTCCTCTTCAAAGTCAAGCCTGGTGAGCAGAAGAGCCCTGAACCTCTTCTGACTGGCAGGTCTCCTGGAGGGCCTGATTGGATAGTGAGGCTTGAGTGACAAGAGCGCCTCCCATAGGGTTAGAGTGTGCTTAAAGACACAGTATTGTGGTTCCTGGCCATGTCTCCCACACAAGAAAAATCCTTTCTCTAGATCTGCAACAATATTCATTTCAATAGCATCGGCCCCAGGCTAATTTGCAGACCCTGAAACCTTCCTGGTCTCCATAGGAACTTCCCGTTGTCCTCCAGGATATAATTCAAAAGTTTCTACACAGCAAAGAACCTCCCTGACGGTGCAGCAAACCAAATGGTACCAAATCAGAATGAATTAGGAAAAGCTCACGTGGGAGACACAGCACGGGGACGGAGCAGATCGCCCCACAGCCTCCCTTTCCTCACTACACTGCCCCTCCCTCCCCTGCCCTCTTTTTATACCCTGCCCTCCATCCCCTCCCTCCCTGTCTTCCACCCCTCTAAAAAAATCACAAGAGCCCTACAAGTATCCTAAGTCTTCTAAAATCCCGGGAAGGAAGCCCAGATGTGAGCGGGCGGAAGAGTGGTTGCGTGGGAGCGCAGGGCACACTGGGAAATGTAGTCCTGGGCGAGCTCTCTGCGGGGAGTGGGAAAACTTCTCTAAGAACTGCTGACTCCCCAGGCTGGATTTGCAAGTGAATGAGCAAGTGAGTCAGTGAATCAGTGACTCAGAGAGCTGAGCCTTCCTGTGAATTGACTGCAGGCTGCAGCCAGGTGACAGCAGTCAAGTCAGTGATGCACTTTAGGAAGGGCGAGCTGGCGCGCAGGGTGAGGCAAGAATGGCGATGGGGGAAGGGGGTGTTCTTTCTCGAGCTCCCCAGCACCTGCATTCTCGCTCCCGGCCGGGAGTCCATGAGTGAAAAATCGAACAAAGAAATGAATGAATGAATAAATTAATAAACGGATGAATGGATGGATCGGGTGCCGCGGTGGTGGTGGTGGCAGTGGGCGGGCACTGGGGGGAGCCAGCATGGAGGCAGGGAGGGAGCCCAGCACAGGCAAGATGGGCTCTGGGCTCTGGGGTTGTTGGGGGGGGTTAATGAGTTAAATAGCTGTTATTGTATGTTACATAATAAAGGATGGCGATAATTGAATACTAGGTTTTCTATTAATAACACATGATGAGCAATTTCACATGCCTATGTTTAATACTATCTTGTATAATGGAAATTTGTCAGGGTTTCTCAAATTACCTCTCTAAAGTGTAATGAATCATGCATTGACCAAGTTTTTGTTTCTATAGTTGTGAAGAGACATCATGTACATGGCTAATATTTTATTTTACTTTTTAAAACAGGTTCCCTGTGGCTTTGGAGGCTGTCTTGGAACTAGCTCTTATAGAACAGACTGGTCTCAAACGCATAGAGATCCATCTGCCTCTGCATCCTGGGTGGTTAGATTACACTCTGGCTATGACTAATTTTTTTAAAGGAAAAACATTTAATTGGGTGGCTTACATTTTTAGAGGTTTTATTAAGTATATTCATGTTGCAACATGGTAGAATGCAGGCAGACATGGTGCTAAAGAAGGAGCTGGGCACTTTACATCTTGACCACTGGCAATGGGAAGTGGTCTGGGACACTGTTCATGGCTTCAGCATATATAAGATCTCGGGATGCACACCCCCAGTGACACACTTGCTTCAATAACTCCATAACTACAGCAACAAACCAAACTCATAACAGTGCCATTCCCTGTGAGCACGTGGGGGGCAATCACATTTAGACTAGCACAGGTACTATGCATTAAGGTTCAAAAGGAAGTATGTTATGCCCTTTTGTTTGAGTAAACAATGAACCCATCCTACTGTGAAATACTAAATTTTAAATTTGTTTTCACACCAGAATTTATTAGTCTATGAATTTTTTTTCCGGGGGCACACCTAAGTCCACAGGATAAATTATTTGAAGTATTCAGCTTTCATTTCACACAATTTGGGAATAACTAAGACATTGTTTATCATCATCGGATTTGACAGAGAGGCTAGTGAGGAAATTTTTTAACACCAGTTATAATATTTGAGAACCTGTTTTAACAACTTTGCTTCCAATGACTTGCACATGGTAAACTATTATTTTTCCTGCTTTTTCATGTGCCTAAAGATAAGCCATATCATCATTAATTCTAAAGCATTCTACTCTATTTTTGATATTGGTGGTCAAACATATATGTGAATCAGAACCCTGATTTTAATGAGCATAGTAAATAAATGTCTTTTAGACATATAAAAATAGCTTAGCCAGTACAACTAATATACCCAAAACTGTCCCAAAAAAAGGAGAACCCAGGGACACACATACTCTTCACTAGACACAGTCCTAGAACCCCAGGACACCAGTGATCTTTACATTTCTTCATTGGAGAATATTATATTTTTGAAAGACAAAACAAAACCTGCCTCAACATACCTTTACAGATTTCTAGTTTTGGCAAATTTTATTTAATCCAATGAAAGACATCTGTTAGTCTCATGAATTAGTTTAGATTGAATATCACTGCTGTTTGATGAACAACTTTGTGTTTTAAGAAATCTTCTTTTGTTTCAACATAATCTTTCTCATTTTCAATGGTCACTGGGTTCCCTCCCACCTCCCCCCACATGGAAACAAAAGCAAAACCTCTTAGCTGATGCAACCCATATCTTGGTTTTTATTCTGAGCTCAAAATATCTCTAAAGTATATAGATTGATTTAATTTAACAGTTCCGTTTTTATCTAATATCTCCCAATGCTGTTGTTTCCTTTTCAGTAGCATTTGAAAAATATAAATTTAATATTCTATGATTTAATCTATCTCTAGAAGTCTTAATTACCCTTTTAGTTTACTGAGGATATCTTTTAAGGAACCTCATAAGTAAACTATTTTTTGTTTTAGTTTTTGAGGCAGGGTTTCTTTGTGGCTTTGGAGGCTCTCTTGCAAAGAGCTCTTGTACACCAGACTGGTCTCAAACTTGCAAAGATCTGCCTACCACTGCTTCCTGGGTGCTGATATTAAAGTTTTGAACAAACACCACCTGACATAAGTAATCTTTATTAAGAAAATTCAGAAGTCAGATATGGGTGTAAGAACCTGAAAGATCAGAGAATCAGTTGAGCATCCACCTGTGACTCCTACCTCTTCCATTTCTCAATCTAAAACAAAGAAAGAACCTCTCTCAGCCCCTCCATACTAATTCATGTCTCCAATCTCTCCACAGTTTTCCAAACCTCTGTGGTATTTTTTGGTCAGTTAACTAGTAGCTCTGTTCTCTGATTCCACACAAGCTTTATTATAAAAATATGACCAAAATACCATACAACCCCCAGGACTTCAGTTATCTATCTCACACATTTGCTACTTCCATTCCTCATATGAAAGTCTCCATGACAGATGTCTCATAGCATGGACATCTCAACATCCTGTGGTCTCAAATGCAACTCAGCTTCATCTTCATTGCTTCATGCAATGGACTCTCAAAGACTCTTCACTTGGGGAGTGACTGTCCAAAACATAGATGTGTACTATATTGAAGAACTGACCACAGAAGAAGAATCCATCATCTTTATATTTTGAATCTTTATTGGTTGCAAAGTCAGTAAAAAAAAATAGGTGATTCTGCCATGATTTTTTGGACCCTCCCAAGCTTGGATCAAATTTGCCAGTTTTTGAATAATGTTGTTCCTGACACAAGGAATTACTTTGCCTACTCCTTCAATAAAGTAAGGCATTATAGTCGAAATGTTTTGCTACCTTCCTAGGCTTTAAATGCAGAGCAGGGCTCGCTTTTTAATGCTGCTAAAAACTTTGAAAATTACTGTTTCTTTTCCACCAATGAATTGCCATAAGAAACTACCAATGCTCTTTTTATTAACAAAAGAGAGACTTTCATATCTTCCTCCTTGTGTCCTTTCACTGTAGACCTGAAGGAGTAAACAATAATAACCATCAACAGAAGCCCTATTTTGTCTAAGAAATCAGCCCATTACTCTTAAACTCAGCAATATTCACTTTCTTGGGACTTGTAGAGATTAAGAAAGATCTGGGGGCAAAATATCACACAGATGAACTCCAGATAAATTTTTTCATGAAATCTTCTAAGAACTTGTACTTACTTCCAGGTCAAGATCACACAGTACAGTCAAAACGGAATAAAGCCAAGCTTGTCCTACAGGGCAACATCAAGACAGGGATATGACTGTTTTATTGAGAGGTAACAGAGTTTCTATATCTTTATCAGGAACAAAAGATAGTGGAAATTTCCAGGATCAATACAGTTGTAGTTGCCAGTATAACATGAACATTGCAAACCATACAGGGTAAACTCTTGACTATTACTTAGATTGTCAGTTAGTGTCATCCTCGTAGATCAATGAACTTTTCCCTAGTGCCAGTTTTCTCTTTAAACCTACAGTGGCTCTGCCTATTATGGTATCTCTTTTCTTGGTCTCCTCTGTTCTTCCCCTGCCTCCTTCTTTCTGCTTCCTCAATTCCTAATCTACCCTCCTTCTCTTCTCTTCTCTTCTCTTCTCTTCTCTTCTCTTCTCTTCTTTCTCTTCTCTTCTCATTCTCCTAATTCCCTCTCTCCTCTCCCCATGCTCCCAATTATCTCAGGAGATCTTTTGCCTTTCTCCTTCTCTGTGGAGCCATGCAAATCTTTCTTAGGGTTCTCCCTGTTTCCTAGCTTCTTTGGCAGTGTGGATTGTAAGATGGTAATCATGTGTTCCATGTCTAAAACCCATGCACAAGTGAGTACATACCATATTCTTTTTTTTTAACTGGGTTACCTCAGTCAGGATACTTTCTTTTAATTCCATGCATTTCATTGTTAATTTTAAGATTCCATTTTTTTTTCTGCTGAGTAGTAATCCATTGTGTAAATGTACCATATTTTGTCTATACATTATTTAATTTAAGGTCATCTAGGTTGCTTCCACTTTCTGGCTATTGAATTTAATGCTGGTATGAACATATTTGAACAGAGGTCCATGTTGTATTAATGTGCTACTTTTGGCTATATGCCTACAAGTGGAAATGCTGGATCTTGTGAAACTCTGATTCCCATTTTGCTGAGGAACCGCTGTATTTATTTCCAAAGTGGTTGTAGGACTTTGCACTTCCACCAGCACTGGAGGAGTGTTTTCCTTTCTCCACATCATCTCCATCATGAATTGTCATTGGCATTTTTTATTTTACCTACTCTGACAGGAGCAGAATGCTACCTCAGTGGTGTTTTGATTTGCATTTCCCTGATGGCTAAGGATGTTGAGCACTTTCTCAAGTGTCTTTCAACCATTTTGGATTCCTCTATGAAAAGTTTCTATTTCTTTATCCTACTTTTTAATTGGATTTTTTTGGTGTTTTGGTATGAGATTCTAGAGTACTTTGTATATTTGGAAATAATCCCACTGTGAAATGTGGGGTTGATGAATATATTTTTCCATTTTTGGACTGTTGTTTTGTTTTGTTGATTATGCCCTTTGAGTTACAGAAGTTTCTCAGATTCAGGAGGCCCCATTTATTAATTGTCGATCTCTGTGTCAGCGCTACTGGTATTGTGTTCAGGACATGGTCTACTTTATAAATTATTCTAGGATACCTCCTACTTTCTCTTCTAAGAGTTTCAGTGTGGCTGGATTTATTCTGAGGCCTTTGATCCATTTAGACTTATGTTTTGTTCATGGTGCTAGATAAGGATCTGTCTGCAGGCTTTACACACCAGCACCCAGTTATGCCAGCACTATTTTTTGAAGATACTTTCATTTTTACATTGTATAATTTTAGTTTCATTGTCCAATATCAGATGTTCTTATGTGTGTGGATTAATATCATGGCTTTCAATACAATTCGATTGGTCAACCTACCTTCTAAATTACTTTTCTATGTTCTTTTGTGATTGAGCTTCAGTGGGGTTCTTTTCACATGAAACAAAAGGAATTATAAGGAGCTTCTGACCCATAGCAAGAGATCACCTCCACTTGTGAGACAGTTTTAGTTTTTTTTCTTCAATATTTAAGATGCTTGCCTCTTTGCATTTCCTGTCATATGTGTGATTTCCAGTTGATGCTGTCTTAATATTTCATCCTTGCTGTTTAATTGAAGTATATGATTAATTCATTGGCTTTGGATTTTTAAACCTTCTCTTATATCACTGTCTCTGGCTACAAATTATCCTCTGGTGTCAACATGACAAAACCTAGGATCATCTGAGTGAACATCCATTGAGTGTGTTCTTAGAAAAGAATGTCTGATTTCTGCCTGAAAAAAGATTGTGTTGACTGATGTTTGATGTGGGAAGATAACTTCCACTTACTTTAAATGTCTCTGAGCAAGTGGGCCTGGGCTGGCTAAGAGAGCTAGCTGAGCACAAGACAGTGTCAAAGCAAAAGAGAAATCAGTAAACAATAGTTCCACGTGTTTTTCCTTCAATGCCTCACTTGATTTTCTCTCCTGAGCTCCCAAAATGATATATACTGGCCTAGGGGTAACACCAAAATCAATTTATTACTGGAGTATCTTTTACTTAGATAATTTAATCAAAGCAACAGTGACGAATGTTGGAATAAGAAATGGTACTTCAAAAGTATTTTTTTGCTGTAATGGAAATGGGAATGTTTACTTTTGGAAGAACTTGACAGTATCAAGAGTCTAGATGGCAAAATATATAAATGGTCTCCATAGTGCTTAATTGGCTGTTGTTGTGGGACATGAAAGTTGGGAATATCAGAGCAATGGCAGACCTGGTGGTCAGGGTCAGGATTTCTGTGGGTAAAAGTCTCTGTAGGGCACCACACAGTTGGTCTGAACTCCTGCCTTGAGAGATAAGTGTCATAGGATATTCAGACTAAAGCCCATGGCTCCTGGGACAAAATGTACTTTCCAGTTCCTGATGAACTGATGAACTCCATTGGGTAGTCAAGCAATCAGGGCAATCTGTAGTTCTCTATATGATTTCTGAGTAATCAATGAAGTATGTAAGCTTAAAAAGAAAATTTTTCTTATACATTAATCTTGTTTATCCTGTATGGCTTGCAATTTTCATGTTATCCAGGCAACTACAACTGTATTGATCCTGGAAAATGCCACTAAATTATGTTTCTGATAAAGATATAAAAAATCTGTTTCCTGTCAAAAAAACAGTCACATCTTTATCTTTCTTTGGCCCTCTAGGGCAAGCCAGTCTTCATTCCTTTTTGACTGTATTGGGTGATCTTGGCCTGGTAATTAAGCACTGGTACTTTGAAGATTTCATGAAAAAATTATCTGGAGTTCAACTGTGTGATATTTTGGCCCTGAATCTTAATTAATCTCTACATGTCCCAAGAAAGTGAATAAGGCTGAGTTAAAGATTGATGGGCTGATGTCCTATACAAAATGTTGCTTCTGTTGATGGTTATTACTGCTGACTTCCTCAGGTCTTCAGTGAAAAGAACACAAGGAGGACAATATGAATGCCTCTGTTTTGTTAAGGAAAAGAGCATTAGTCGTTTCTTATGACAATCCATTGGTGGAAAAGAGACAGTAATTTTCAAGGTTTTTTAACAACATTAAAGAGTGAGACCTGCTTTGCATTTAAAGCCTAGGAAGGTAGCCCAAGTTTACGTCTCTATCCAACAATGTCCTCACGTTATTGAAGGAGTGGGCAAAGTAATTTCTTGTCTCAGTAGCAACATTATTTAAAAATTGGCAAATTCGATTAAAGCTTGGTAGGGTCCACAAAATCATGGCAGAATCACACATTTTTTTTTACTGACTATTAAACACAATAAAGATGCAAAATATACAGATGATGGATTCTTTTTCTGTGGTCAGTTCTTCACTATAGTACGCATCTATGTTTTGGTCAGTAAGAACTCAAATGAAGAGTCTATGAGAGTTCATTGCATGAAGCAGTGAAAATGAAGCTGACTTTCATTTGAGACTACAGGATGTTGAAATATCCATGCTATGAGACATCTGTCATGGAGACTTTCATATGAGGAATGGAAGTAGCAAACGTGAGATAGATAAGAAGTGAAGTCCTGGGGGTTGTGTGGGTTTTTTTAGCATATTTTTATAATAAAGCTTGGGTGGCATCAGAGAGCAGAGCTACCAGTTAACTCACCAAAAACTAAAACACACATTTGGAAAACTGTGGAGAGATTGGAGACTGGAATTAGTAAGGATAGGCTGAGGGGTGATCCTTCTCTGTTTTAGATTTAAAATTGGAAGAGGTAGGAGTCACTGATGGCTGATCAACTGGTTCTCTCATCTTTCTGGTTCTTACCCCATATCTGACTTCTGATTTTTTCTTAATAAATATTTAAGCCAGGTGGTGGTGGAGCAAACCTGTGAAACCAGCATTCAGGAAGCAATGATAGGCAGGTCTTTGTGAGTTTGAGACCATCCTGGTCTAAAAGAACTGTTTCCAAGAGAGGCTCCAAAGCCACTGAGAAAACCTTCCTCCAAAACCAAAAGAAGAATAAAATGATTACTTATATTCACACTTTATGAGGTTCCTTAAAAGATATCCTCAATAAAGTAAAAGGGGAAATTAAGACTGCCAGTGATAGATTAAATAATAGATTATTAACTTTATATTTTTCAGATGCTACTGAAAAGGAAACAAGAGCATTGTGAGATATTAGATAAAAAAGAAATTGCTAAATTAAAGCAAGATATATTATTTAGAGATAATTTGAGCTCAGAATAAAAACACAGATATGTGTTACATCAGGGAAAAAGATTTGCTTTTGTTTCCATAGGGGTGGAGGGGAACCCAGTGACCAGCAAAAATGATAAAGATTATATTCAAACAAACAGATGTTTTTCATTGGATTAAATATAACTTGCCAAAACTAGAAAACTGCAAAGGTATGTTGAGGAAGGTTTTGTTTTGTCTTTCAAAAACATAATATTCTCCAATGAAGGAATATAAAGACCATTGGTGTCATGGGGTTCAAGGACTGTGTCTGCTAGTAAAGTGTATGTGTGTCACTGGGTTCAGAATTTGTGGTACAGTTTTGGGTGTAGTAGTGGTACTGACTAAGCTATTTTTACATGTCTAAAAGAGATTTATTTACTATGATCATTACATTCATGGTTCTGATTCATAAATATGTTTGACAATTAATACCAAAAATATAGTAGAATGCCTTGGAATTAATGATGGTATGGCTTATTATTAGGCACATGAAAAAGTAGGAAAAATAAAAGTTTAACATGTACAAGTCATTGGAATCAAAGTTGTTAAAACACGCTTCCACAAAAATATAACTGGTGTTAAAGAAGTTCTCACTAGCCTCCCTGTTCAATTCAAGATAATCAACAATGTGTTAGTTATTCCCAAATTGTTTGAAATGAAATCTGCATACTTAATGTAATTTATCATGGGGTCTTAGGTGTGTTCCAGCAAAAATTTCATAGTCTAATGAATTATGGTTTGAAAACAAGCTTAAAATTTAGTCTTTCTTGGCTGGGTCTTGGTGGCCCATGCATTTAATCCCAGCATTTGGGAGGCAGAGGCAGGTAGATCTCTGTGAGTTCAAGGCCAGCCTGGTCTCCAGAGCAAGTGACAGGATAGACTCCAAAGCTACACAGAGAAACCCTTTCTCGAAAACAAAACAAACAAAAAAAAAACAAGAAAAAAACTTAGTCTTTCTCAGTATGATGGGTTCATTGTTTACTTATACAAAAGGACATACCATACTTACTTCCTTGTGAACCTTAATGCATAGTACCTGTGGTAATCTGAATGTAATTGCCCCCCATGAGCTCAAAGGGAATGGCACTCTTAGGAGGTTGTTTTCTTGCTGTAGGAATGGACTTGCTGAAGCAAGTGTGTCACTGGGGTGGGTCACTGGGGTCGACATTATGTATGCTCAAGCCATGAACGGTGTCCGAGACCAATTCCCATTGTCAAGATGTGTAATGCCTAGCTCCTTCTATACCACCACGTCTGCCTGCATTCTCTCATGTTGCAACATGATATTACTTAATAAAAAACTCTGAAAATATTAACCAATCAATTAAATGTTGTTCCTTTAAAAATTAGCCATAGCCAGAGTGTAGTGGTCCATGCCTTTAATCACAGCACTCAGGAGGCAGAGGCAGGTGGATCTCCGTGAGTTTGAGACCAGCCTGGTCTACAAGAGCTAGTTCCAGGACAGCCTCCAAAGCCACAGGGAAAACCTGTTTTAAAAAGTAAAACAAATATTACATGGCATCTCTTCACAGCTATACAAAGAAAAACTTAGTCAATCCATGATTCATTACCCTTTTGAGAGAAAATGTGAGAAACTCTGACAAATTTCTGTTATATAAGATCATATTATACATAGAAAATAGAAAAACTAATATTCAATTATAGCCAGTCTTCATTTCTGTTTTTTTTTTGTAGGACTCCTAACAGTGGGAGCAGGAGTTCTTTTTTTTCTTTTTCTTTTATTTGAATTAGAATCAAGATTGTTTTACATGTCAATCCTACTTCCCTCTCCCTTACCTCTGCTCCTACAACTCCCCCCAAATAAAACATTATCATATACACTCTCTGCTCCCCCTGAATGGTGAGGTCATCCATAGGGTTGACATCAGAGTCTATTGTCTCCTTTGTGAGGGTTCCTAGGTCCACCCCTGTGTGTCTCGGCTAAGGGAGTATCCCTCTATGTGGAATGGGCTCCCATAGTCTACACCTATGCTAGGTATAAGTACTGAACTACTACTGGAGGTCCCGTAGATTTCTGAGGTTTCCTCAATGAAACGCATGTTCCTGGGTTCTTGATCAGTTCCATGCTGGTATTCCAGCTATCAGTCTGGGGAGCAAGACTTCCCCAATATTCAGGTCAGCTGTTTCTGTGGGTTTCACCAGCCTGGTCTGGACCCATTTGCTCATCACTCATCCTTCTCTGCAACTGGATTCCAGTTCAGTTCAGTGAGTACTTGTGGGTGTCTGTTATGGCTATTTGGTAGCCTCTCATTATCAGGGGAGGGGATTTAAGGTAGCCTCTCCTTTCTTGCTTAGATTGTTACCTGGTGTCATCTTTGTAGATCTCTAGACATTTCCCTAGTCCTGATTTCTATTTTATGTAATGTACAATAACAGCTATTTAACTCATGAACCCCCACAACACCTTCAGATCCAGGATCCCAGCTGCTTGGCAGCGCTGGGCTCCATCCCGCCTGGCTTGTCCCATTCCCACCTGCTGCTGCGCGGCTGTACCCGACCCATCCATTCATCCGTTTATTAATTTATTCACTCACTTGTTCATTTGTCTATTCATTCCTAGACTGGGGCACGAGCGAGCATGCACACACGGGGAAGCTCATTAATGAACTCCCAGCTACCACCATGCTCACCCCACCCTGCTCTCCAGCTAGCCTGCTGTCCCTTCCTAAACTGCAACACTGACTGCTGCCTGGCTGCTGCCTGCATTCAGTTCACATGATCGCTCAGCTGGCTCAGTCACAGATTCACTGATTCCCTGGTTCATTCACTTACAAAGCCAGCCTGGGGAGCCAGTGGTTCCTAGAGAAGTTTCCCCAGCTCCTTGCAGAGAAGTCGCTCAGGACTACATTTCCCAGCGTGCCCTGCACTCCTGACCCAACTCTCTTCTGCCCACCCAGCTCTGGCTTCATCCTGGCTTGTTAGAAACCTTTGGACACTGTTAGCATTCTTTCCTGTGATTTTTTTCCAGGGGTGGAAGACCGGCGAGGGAGGGGTGAGAATTGTGTAATGAAGAAAGGGAGAATGTAGAGCCCTCTGCTCCATCCCCGTGCTGTATCTCCCAAGTGAACAATTTCTAATTCATTTTGAGTTGGTCTGACTTAGATTGCAGCATCCTGAGAGAGGCTCTTTGATGTGTAGAAACTCTTGAACTTCCCCTGGAGGGAAAGGGGAAGTTGCTATGGAGACCAGGAAGTCATCAGGGTCTGCAATCTGAGCCTGGGGCGAGTGCTATTGAAATGCAAATCGTTGCAGATCTACAAAAAGGATTTTTTTCTTGTGTGGGAGGCGTGGCCAGGAACCACAATACTGTGTCTTTAAGCACACTCTAACCCTATGGGAAATGCTCTTGTCACTCAAGCTCCACTATCCAATCAGGCACTCCATGAGACCTGCCAGTCAGAAGTGCTGGGCTATTCCTAACACCAGGCTTCAAGTTTGTTTTGAAGAGGAGACTGGAGTTTTGTTTGCTGTGGTGTGGTTGCTGCTGCAGGGAGCTGAGCAGAGAGCTTCATTGATCTGGAAAACCTCAAAATGGTGAGCTAGGGGATGCTGTCTGAAGATTGGGAGGAACAGATGGCGAGGTGTGGCAGACAGTGTGGTGAGTCCTCCCTGTATCTGTGGGGAGAGTGCGACCTGATTCACTGTCTTGTAAAATCCCATTTGGCCCATGTAAATTCTTTGACCTAGGGGAAGGTCTCTCACTAGTTTTCCTCTATAGGCATAATTTGATGAGAGTATTGGGAGCAGGGAAAACTGATAGTCTGTTTTCTAGAAGTTCTGAATGTTGCATTCCATTTTCAGTTTTGTTTTTTTTTTAATAAATATTGCAAATAGTTTAGGAACTTTCAGAAAAAAATAGTGACGGGGATTGCCTTTCATCAATACATGATTAAAATGCTTGTAACATGGTGTTACAAATAACCACAATGATGTGATTCAGTGAAGTTTAGTTCCAGGGGAGAAAAGGGGTTTCTGATGTGTAGAGATTTCTCAAGTGTGTATGGTGCTGTGCAGGTAG